>NW_020687105.1:3046-3494 GCF_002925995.2 Terrapene triunguis | reverse complement strand
AGAAGACTTTAAATTAATATTGTCTGATCAGCTCTAGTTAACAGTTTGAGGCTATGTCTACACTACAGAATTAGGTCGGATTTATAGAAGCCGGTTTTATAGAAACCGGTTGTATGCAGCCGATTGTGTGTGTCCCCACCTAAAATGCTCTAAGTGCATGAAGTCGGCGGACCGCGTCCACAGTACCGAGGCTAGCGTCGACTTCCGGCGCATTGCACTATGGTACCTATCCCACAGTTCCCGGAGCCTCCGGCGCCCATTGGAATTATGGGTTGAGATCGCAATGCCCGGATGATGCAAAGCAGTGCCGCGAGGGGTTCTGGGTACATTGCGTCAGGCCCCTCCCCCGCCGTCACAGCAACGGCAGACAATAGATTCGCGCCTTTTTACCTGGGTTACCTGTGCAGACAACATACCACGCCAAGCATTGAGCCCGCTCAGCTCAGCT
>NW_020687105.1:0-3036 GCF_002925995.2 Terrapene triunguis | reverse complement strand
GCGTCCCTGTTATGGCCTCTGTCCTTCATGGCCTTGGAGATCTTTTCTAATGTTTTGCCGTTTCTTTTACTGTTTCGGAGTTCGGCGAGCACTGCTTCATCTCCCCAGATGGCGATCAGATCCCGTACCTCCCGTTCGGTCCAGGCTGGAGCTCTTCTGCGATCCTGGGACTGGGAATGGGACTCCATCACGGTTACCTGTGCTGATGAGCTCTGCGTGGTCACCTGTGCTCTCCACGCTGAGCAAACAGGAAATGAAATTCAAACGTTCGCGGGGCTTTTCCTGTCTACCTGGCCAGTGCATCTGAGATGAGAGTGCTGTCCAGAGCGGTCACAATGAAGCACTGTGGGATAGCTCCCGGAGGCCAGTAATGTCGAATTCCGTCCACACTAGCCCAATTCCGACCCCCTAAGGTCGATTTTATCGCTAATCCCCTTGTCGAGGTGGTGTTAGGAAACCGGTTTAAAGGGCCCTTTAAGTCGACAGAAAGGGCTTCGTAGTGTAAACGTGTCCAGGCTTAAGTCGATTTAACGCTGCTAAAGTCGACCTAAACTCGTAGTGTAGACCAGGCCTGAGACAGTAGCAAGCTTCTTATACTGCACTAACTCCCTGAATATTTCCTACATCTGTGCTGCACTAATTCAGCTGACAAACACCCTGGACAGACATCTTCTAATGCAATAGTTTTCAAACAGGACTATCAATGTTCTAGAAACACTTTCCTTATCAGCAAATCGATGCACTTAGAACTATGCAGAACATGGCTAAGGAGGACTAGATTTGGTTGTATGGTGCAGTTGGGATCTCTTGTGAAGTAGCCCCGTAACTCCCTTTTTCCTATCCCTACAGGTGTACACAGCACCTTATAAACACATGCTATAACCCCACATGTGCACGTATAGTACGGCCTGTCTACGTAAGGACAATTACAGCAGCGTGATTACACCAACCGGTGCAAACCCTTGCGCCAGGGAAGACTTCTCTGGTGCATTAGGGCTTTGCACCAATGTAAGCTCACCATTGCAGAGCCCCTAATGGCGGCAGGCCCTCGTACCAAGGAGGACTAATACCCTTGTGATTTTTTACACAAGGGGCATTCAGAGACCCTAGGCCAGCGGGAGGGAGACGCACAGACTTGGGGAGAGGCGTCTCCCCGACCCAAGGACGGGCTCGAACCGCGGCTTACGGCCTCAAGCCCGTTCCCCTTGGCCTGAGGGGGGTTCGCTCAGCGCAAGGTCATCGCCAGCCCCGCCCGGTCGCGGCTCCTCCGTTACCTGCCCCGGCCTCCCCGTGAGCCACTGCCGACATAAGCCGCCCCAGCGGGGTCCGGGGAGCGCCGGCGAGAAGCAGCTGGGAGACTCTTGCGAGCGCCGCCATCTCTACCGCTCAGGCTAGTCTGTGGGTGGGGTAGCTTCACCAATCACGGGAACAGGCAATAAGCAGACGGGAAATGGGCGGGAAGACGGCGGCCTGCGTGGGACACACCGGCACACCATGCGCATGTGCTCCAATCCGGGCGCCATCTACTACATCCGGATCCACGCGAGGATTGCCCCTAGACTCGTACTGAGCATGCGCCCTGCTCCGAACGGGTTCTACCTCGAGGCTGACATTGAGGATTGCAATCTGCTGTGGTCAAAGGCCTCCTTACTGCGCATGCGCTAATGGGAGCCCTCTCGTCAGTCACGTGGTTCCTTTTGGCGCGTCTCCTGGCTGACAGGCGTTTTGGGCGTCGAGCTGTCCGCGGCAGCCGCTGAGAGGGACCTGCGCTGCGCGGTGTACAGCCGCCGAGCGCCATGGCTGGAACCGGAGAGGATCGTGGAGCGCGGGGATGGTGGCTCTAGGCAGCCTGGGGGTGGTTCTAGAGCAGCAGGCTGGGGGGTCTAGAGCAGGGAAGGGCGGGCGCTAGAGCAGCAGGGCTTGGGGCGGAAGGTGCTGTGGGCCGTGAAAAGAGTTGCTAAGGGCGGGACTGGGGGGGTGTTCTGGAGCAGCGTGGGGGAGAGCAGTGAGGCGGGAGATGGCTCCAGAAGAGCACTGCGGGGTTCTAGAGGCGCAGGAGCTGAAGAAGAACCTGACTCTTGGAACTCCAGGTATCAATAGGTGGTGATGGCTGGAGATGGGCAGCAAAACAAGTCCCCTGACTCTAGCAGCCCTGCACAGCATCCAAAGTCAGCATGAGCTCTCCCCTAGAAGGGAGTGGGGTGGGGCAATTCAAAACCTCTTCTCTGCTAGGTGTGGCCAGAAAGTGGGGACGTTTTCTTGAAAGCCCCAGTGACAAGAGAAATACTGGTGTTACTTAGAGCAAGTTACATGTGGAGTGACATGATTTTGAGGAAACTGACTAGCTGCCTGGAAGTGGGGTAGATGAGCTGTTTCCCTTTGGGCGGCAGGGAAAACCTTGCAATCAAGGTGGAACTTTGGTCTGTTCAAGCGCTCTGGAAGAGTAGAAGAAAATCCTGGTGCCCTGGTTCTAGCCCAGTAAAAGAGATCACAATGCTCACAGCTCTGTGTGAGCCACTTCTGAGTGCAGAATGGCTGCTGCATTTGCCTCTGTAGCCACTGCTCTGCTAGGCCCTAACTCCTCACTTTGGGATGTGAAGACTGCTCTGACTATGGCAGTAAAAGTACATTTTCTTAATGAATATACTCTTACAGACCCCATTGATTTATTTCAAATATATTGGTCCATGTGCTGGTTCTAATGTATATTTGATGACATTAATATAATAGATTTACAGTATAAAAGAAGTATGCAATCTTTTGCCCCTTTTACAACTAGACAGAAGTAAAGAAGTGGTTCTCATCTTTGGAGTAGACATGGATCATTAAACTTTTCTGTTTTTTGTTTTATTTTCTACACCCTGTGTTTTCATTTAAAAAAAATTCTACCCCCTGTGGTTGCAAAGAAAACATACTGAAATCAAATAGCTGCAGAAGTTAAGCCTAATAAATATATAGGGCTGGGACCTGTGTATTTTATGACATTTTCCCTAAAGAATATATAAATTATACATTCTGATACTATTTGTACAACAT
>NW_020687104.1:0-5194 GCF_002925995.2 Terrapene triunguis | reverse complement strand
GACATCTCCAGAAAGCTCTCCTTCATGTACTCCCAAAGCCTTTGCAAAAGGTTTCTGGGGAGGGCTGCCTTATCCCGTCTGCCATGGTAGGACACTTTACCACGCCAGGCCAGTAGCACGTAGTCTGGAATCATTGCATAACAAAGCATGGCAGCGTATGGTCCCAGTGTTTGCTGGCATGCAGACAACATCCATTCCTTATCTCTCTTTGTTATCCTCAGGAGAGTGATATCATTCACGGTCACCTGGTTAAAATGGGGCAATTTTATTAAGGGGACATTCAGGGGTGCCCCTTCCTGCTCTGCTGAACAGAAATATACCCCGCTGTTAACCACGCGGTGGGGGGGAGGGTTGAAGTGACCATCCCAGAGAATTGGGTGTGTGGGGGAGGGGAGTTAGTTGGGTTTGTGCTGCATGTTAAACCTGAAATCGCAGCCCCTCCTTTTACATTGCAAACCCATTTTAAATGGCACGGGTGCTTGGTATGGGAAATGAGGGCAGAACTGTTTGAAACCATCCCCACATGTTAAGAAGGTTAAAAAAGCCCAAAGACTATATGTCTTACCATGGCTGCCTGCAAGCTGAAATCTGTGTCCTGGCACTGCGTGAGTGATCTCTCACACCAAACCAGGAGACTCTCAATATAAGAGGAATAATGCGACCTTGTAACGAAAGCACATGTGCTGTGTGATGTTGTGAACAGCAAAATCTAACGTGAAAGAGTCTACCCATTGTTCTCTAAAATGTATCTTTTTTAACAACCTCTCCCTTCTCCACCAGCTGCAAATCTTACTCCTTCGCAGAGGCTAGTGAATATTCGAAGAAGGAAGCGAAGGACGCGTGACGAAATGTTTACTGAACTTCAGACTGCCTCCCACGCTGACAGAGCACAGCTGAATGCGTGGAGGCAGTCAATGACTGATTTTAAAAAAGCCCAATATGAGCGAGAGGAGAGGTGGCGTGCTGAATCGCGGGCTGAAGAGGAGAAGTTGCGTGCTGAAACGCGGGCTGAAGAGGAGAGGTGGCGTCAACTTGTAATCAGAAAGCAAGAGTCGATGCTCCGGCTGCTGGAGCATCAAAGTGATATGCTCCTGCGTATGGTTGAGCTGCAGGAAAGGCAGCAGGAGCAGAGACCACCGCTACAGCCCCTCTGTAACCAACAGACCTCCTCCCCAAGTCCCATTGCCTCCTCACCCAGACGCCCAAGAACACGGTGGGGGGGCCTTCGGCCACCCACTCACTCCACCCTAGATGATTTCCATAGCAATAAGTTTTAAAGTTTTAAATTGGAGTGTGTCCTTTTCCTTCCCTCCTCCCCCACCCATCCCGGGCTACCTTTCCAATTATCCCCCTAGTTGTGTGCTGAATTAATAAAGAATGCATGAATGTGAAGCAACAATGACTTTATTGCCTCTGCAAGTGGTGCTCGAAGGGGGGAGGGTAGTAGGGGAGGGTGGGGTGGTTGGTTTGCAGGGAAGTAGAGTTAACAGGGTGGTGGGGGAGGGGCAGAGGGTTCATCAAGGAGCAACAAACAGAAGTTTCACTCCGTAGCCTGGCCAGTCACAAAACTGGTTTTCAACGCTTCTCTGATGCGCACCGCGCCCTGCTGTGCTCCTCTAACCGCCCTGGTGTCTGGCTGCGCGTAATCAGCGGCCAGGCGATTTGCCTCAACCTCCCACCCCGCCATAAATGTCTCCCCCTTACTTTCACATATATTGTGGAGCGCACAGCAAGCAGCAATAACAATGGGGAGATTCTTTTCGCTAAGGTCTGAGCGAGTCAGTAAGCTGCGCCAGCGCGCTTTTAAACGTCCAAATGCACATTCCACCACCATTCGGCACTTGCTCAGCCTGTAGTTGAACAGGTCCTGACTGCTGTCCAGGCTGCCTGTGTATGGCTTCATGAGCCATGGCATTAAGGGGTAGGCTGGGTCCCCAAGGATCACGATAGGCATTTCAACATCCCCAATGGTTATTTTCTGGTCCGGGAAGAAAGTCCCTTCCTCCAGCTTTCGAAACAGAAGAGACTGCCTGAAGACGCGAGCATCATGTACTCTTCCCGGCCAGCCCACGTTGATGTCGGTGAAACGTCCCTTGTGATCCACCAGGGCTTGCAGCAGCATTGAAAAGTACCCCTTGCGGTTTATGTAGTTGGTGGCTTGGTGCGCCGGTGCCAAGATAGGGATATGGGTTCCGTCTATCGCCCCACCACAGTTTGGGAATCCCATTGCAGCAAAGCCATCCACTATGGTCTGCACGTTTCCCAGAGTCACTACCCTTGATATCACCAGGTCTCTCATTGCCCTGGCAACTTGGATCACAGCAGCCCCCACAGTAGATTTGCCCACTCCAAATTGATTCCCGACTGACCGGTAGCTGTCTGGCGTTGCAAGCTTCCACAGAGCTATCGCCACTCGCTTCTCCACTGTGAGGGCTGCTCTCATCCTGGTATTCTGGCGCTTCAGGGCAGGGGAAAGCAAGTCACAAAGTTCCATGAAAGTGCCCTTACGCATGCGAAAGTTTCGCAGCCACTGGGCATCGTCCCAGACCTGCAACACGATGCGGTCCCACCACTCTGTGCTTGTTTCCCGGGCCCAGAATCGGCGGTCCACGGCATGAACCTGCCCCAGTAACACCAGGATTTCCACATTGCTGGGGCCTGTGCCTTGTGAGAGGTCCATGTCAATTTCCTCATCACTATCGTCGCCGCGCTGCAATCGCCTCCTCCTCAGCTGGTCCTGGTTTGGCTTTGGCATGTCCAGGAGGCTCTGCATGTTTTCCAGGACAATGCGCGTGGTGTTCATAGTGCTCATAATTGCCGCGGTGATCTGAGCGGGCTCCATGATCCCAGTGCTGGCTATGGCGTCTGGTCTGAAAAAAGGCGCGAAAGTAGTATCTGACGGACCAGGGGAAGAAGGGAGGGAGGGAGGGAGGTGCGAGTGACGACATGGCGTACAGGTACAGGGAATTAAAATCAAGAAAGGTGGCTTTGCATCAGGGAGAAACACAAACAACTGTCACACAGAATGGCCCCCCCCCAAAGATTGAACTCAAAAGCCTGGGTTTAGCAGGAGAGAGGGGGGAAGCAAATGAATGCAGAATAAATCTATTTTTTACATCTTAAGACGACGGTGCAGCATGACTGATAGCCCTTGGCATTTTCTGGGTGCTTGGCAGCAAATACTGGGCGCTTGGCAGTAAGCCTTCAGGTCTATTGCACGATCTGATGCCCACTGCAGTATGACAACGATGGATACCAGTCGTAATATGCTATCTACTGCCCAAAAGGCAAGGGGTTGCTGCTGTGTAGCAATCTAGCCCCATCCTACGCATAGTACATCTGATAACCATCATCATCAAGGCAAGGGGGCTGGTGCAATGCAGCCCCACGGCTGCCAGCCCCATGTCTGCCAGCACCCAGATCGCCATCGGCCTCTTCTGGGTGCTTAGCAGACAATATTGGGCACTTGGCAGAAAATAGCATACTACGACTGATAACCATCATTGTCTGCCCGGGTGCCCATGATCGACAGCCACTGCAGTACGATGACGACGGTTACCAGTCGTAATAAACCATCTTCTACCAAAAGGCAAGGGGCTGGTGCAATGCAGCCCTACGGCTGCCAGCCCCACAGCTGCCAGCACCCAGATCGCCAATGAAGGCTACCAGTCATGCTGCACCGTCTACCGCCAAAAGGCAGTAAGCTGCTGCTGCTGTTTAGCAATGCAGTCCCACGTTTGCCGGCACCCGGAAGAGATATGGTGACGGTGAGCTGAGCTGAGCGGGCTCAATGCTTGGCGTGGTATGTTGTCTGCACAGGTAACCCAGGTAAAAAGGCGCGAATCTATTGTCTGCCGTTGCTGTGACGGCGGGGGAGGGGCCTGACGCAATGTACCCAGAACCCCTCGCGGCACTGCTTTGCATCATCCGGGCATTGCGATCTCAACCCATAATTCCAATGGGCGCCGGAGACTCCGGGAACTGTGGGATAGGTACCATAGTGCAATGCGCCGGAAGTCGACGCTAGCCTCGGTACTGTGGACGCGGTCCGCCGACTTCATGCACTTAGAGCATTTTAGGTGGGGACACACACAATCGGCTGCATACAACCGGTTTCTATAAAACCGGCTTCTATAAATCCGACCTAATTTTGTAGTGTAGACATAGCCTTAGGTACTTATATGGCCCCCATTACTGTGTTATGTGAGAGCCAGATCCACAAGAAGACTTAGGTGCCTAAGTCCCACTGACTGCTACCTAACTTCTAAATTCACTCAGAACCTAAATTTTTGCTGTAAAAGTTCCCTAGGCACCTAAATTTCCACCACTGAGCATGCATGCTGCTGCCTCAGGCAGGCATCTGGGTGTCTGTCTCATGCCTAAGCCCCAATGCAATCCTGAACCCCAGGTAAGACAGGCAGAAGAGGCCTGATCTGGTAGACATCCTCTGAGGATGACCAGGAGGAGGGGACAGTTTGCCTTACAATCTTTTGCTCAGTGGTTATGGCACTCATCCAGGACATGAGAGATTGTGGTTCAATTCCCACCTCTTGTCAACTGGATCTGACCTAGGATCACCCATCTCTCAGATGAGTGTCCTAGTCACTGAACTACAGCATGATTCTCACTCTGTCTTTTGCCTAATTAAATTTAATTATTTAACTAAAAGTGGAATGGCTTCAACAAAAGAGATTGTGAGAGACACACACATCACACTATAGAATCATAGAAATATACTGCTAGAAAGGACGTCACAAAGTCATTTAGTCCAGCCTCTTATGCTGCTGCAGGACCAAGTATACCTAGACCAGGGGTGGGCAAACTACGGGCCACATCCGGCCGGTCAGACCATTTAATCCGGCCCTCATCTCCCGCCGGGGAGTGGGGTCGGAGGCTTGCCCCACTCCGTGCGGTTCCCAGGAAGCAGCTGGCATGACCACCCTCTGGCTCCTACATAGTACGCGGAGGCATGGCCAGGCGGCTCTGCACACTGCCCCATCCGCAGGCACTGCCCCTGCAGCTCCCAATAGCTGCGGTTCCTGGCCAATGGAAGTCGCAGGCGTGGCACCTGCGGACGGGACAGCGCACAGA
Organism: Terrapene triunguis; assembly: GCF_002925995.2. Lineage (NCBI taxonomy): Eukaryota > Metazoa > Chordata > Testudines > Emydidae > Terrapene > Terrapene triunguis. Next base: position 103 of record NW_020687104.1, on the reverse strand, counting down.
GCCGTCTGGCTGCATCTTGGAGCCAGAAGGGGGACATGTTTCCAGGAGCTGTTTGTGGTAAGCACCACCCAGAGCCTGCACCCCAGAGCCCCCCCTGCACCCC
>NW_020687103.1:0-3842 GCF_002925995.2 Terrapene triunguis | reverse complement strand
ACTCTGAGCCATTGCAAATTAAAACTTCTTTTGTGGTGTTTTTTTTTAAAGAAGTTTGAGTCTAAATCAGGCCTGCACAACATGCGGCCCAGGGGCCGCATGCGGCCCGCCTGGGCTCACTGTGCGGCCCGCGGGGGTTGAGTAGATGGGCTCACTGTGCGGCCCGCGGGGGGGTGAGTAGGCAAGCGGCAGGTGAGGGAGGGGGGCTGAGTAGGCGAGCAGGCGGGCAGTGGCGGGGAATGAGTAGGCGAGCCGGGCGGGTGGAGGGCTGAGAAGGCGAGCGGGCGGGCAGTGGCAGGGGGGGCAGGTGAGCCGGTGGCGGGGGAGAGGGGGTTGAGGAGGCAAGCAGACGGGCAGTGGCGGGGGGTAAGTAGGCGAGCCGGGAGGGTGGGTGGCTGAGGAGGCAAGTGGGCGGGCAGTGGCGGGGGGGGCAGGTGAGCCAGCGAGCCGGAGGGGTGGGGGGCTGAGGAGGCGAGCGGGTGGGCAGGTGAGCCAGCGAGCCGGAGAGGTGGGGGGCTGAGGAGGCGAGCGAGCAGGCAGTGGCGGGGGGTGAGTAGGCGTGGCGGGGGAGGGGGGCTGAGGAGGTGAGTGGTGAGTCGGTGGCTGACCTGTTCTACTGATCTGGTCTGGCTCCCATCCCCTCTCCCAGGGCCAGCTCCAGGCACCAGCAAAACAAGCAGGTGCTTGGGGCGGCACATTTCTAGGGGCGGCATTCTGGCACCAGCCATCATAGGTGCCGACTCCGGGGCATGGGGAAAAAGTGCCCTTGCCGCCCCAGCTCGCCTCCAATCCGCCTCCGCCGGCTCCCCCGAGCGCCCGCCGCCGCTCCTTCTCCCCCCTCCCTCCCAGGCTTGCCGCGCGCAAAACAACAGCAAGGCTGGGAGGGAGGAGAAGCCAAGTGGCGGGGCGCTCATGGGAGGCGGTGAACGTGAGCTGGAGCGGGGAGTGGTTCCTCTACCACCCCGTTACTTCCTGCGTCCCCCCACCCTAGCTCACCTCCGCTCCGCCTGCTCCCCTGAACGCGCTGCCGCTCCGCTTCTCCCCCCTCCCTCCCAGGCTTGCCACGTGCGAAACCACTATTTTGCGCAGCAAGGCTGGGAGGGAGGAGAAGCCGAGCGGCGGGCGGTCGGGGAGGCGGTGGTGGAGCGGAGGTGAGCTGGAGCGGGGAGCGGTTCCTCTACCCCCCCATTACTTCCTGTGCCCCTCCCCACCCTAGCTCACCTCTGCTCCGCCTGCTCCCCTGAACACGCCACTGCTCCACTTCTCCGCCCTCCCTCGCCTGAGAGGGAGGGGGGGAGAAGCGGAGCGGCGGCACGCCCGGGGGAGCAGGCGGAGCAGAGGTGAGCTAGGGTGGGAGGTCATGGAGGGCCCGCAGGAAGCAATGGGGGAGGAGAAATGCGGCACGCCGGGGGAGGAGGCGGTTCTGGGGATTTGGGGAAGGGGTTCAGAAGGGGTGGAGTTGGGGTGGGGCCGGGGGCAGCGGGGCACGAAAAAGAAAGGGGAGGCGGACAAAATTTTTTTTTGCTTGGGGCGGCAAAAATCCTAGAGCCGGCCCTGCCCTCTCCAAGGGTTGCAGCTGTCTGGAGGTGCCTGCCTTCCACGCCTTCCTCATTCACACCTCATTCATTCAACAGGGCAATTGATTACAAAGTGGGGGGAAGATCTTATTCTACTTCTAGCCAAAAGACATTTTTCTTTTACCTTAATTATACTACCTTAGGGGCCCGCTATAACATATTACTGAGGTTCAATACTGCTGTTTCGGGGGGGGGGGCGGCGCTGGGGAAGGAGGGTTTGTTTCCGCGGGGCAGGTGGCGCGTGGCGGGGGTGGTGTTTCGGTAGCGCTAGGGGGGTTGTTTCTGTGGGGCGGGCGGTGCTGGGGGTGTGTGTTGTGTTTTGGGGGGGTTTGGCGGCGCTGGGGGGGCGTTGGCGGCGCTCGGGAGGTTTCGGCCCTCAGCTGTTTTCTTTGGAGTAATATGGCCCTCGCCGCTTTACGAGTTGTGCAGGCCTGGTCTAAATGATCAGCAAATGCTTAAGCCTTGGAAGATACGAAGACGTGTTAGTGATGGTTTGGATCCGTGCATGATCAAACAGATAAAAGTATGAGAATATTGAACAGATCCATAGTCATGTGAGAACCTCAAAAGTGATTTACTGCAAGTGTCCAATAAATCCCACAAATCTTATCGTTATTCCTAGCAGATAAATGAAAAAAGCAAAAACAATAGAAAACTCCAGGCCATATCATTTGGTTCCTCCCCATGAGGGTCACAACTCCATTCAAGTACCAGCCAAAATGGACCATTGTGTGCACAAGTGGCAGGGATAATTATGTTCTGAAACAGCAGCATCCCACATTCCTCTGAAATCTGCAGCAGCCACCTCTGTAGGTGTGTGGTTCGTGAGGGGCACTGTGTGTGCAGGAAAGGTGGTGTCCTTTTTTCTGCAAGGGGAAGACTTGAGCCTGTAACATAAGCATACGTAGCAGAGCTGTCAAGTTGAAGGGAGGCACTGGCAGGAGACCGCAAGCTGTGAGCATTGTTCCCCATAAAAAAACAGCCGCATCCTGCCATGTTGCTGGCAGATGACAGCATCCATGGTGGGTGTCGCCCACTCTGCAAAGGAAACCTAATAGAGAAGCTGTGATTTCAAATACCCCCAAGAGGAAAAAAAGCAGTGTGCTGTTTTATTAATTCTTTCCTCTGAAGTCCTAAAGGAGGGTGGGTTTGCATAGGAATGTCTGAGTGGGAGGAGCAGATAAAAGCTATTCAGAGTCAGGACTTTAAAGGAAATTATTGTGTGAGGGATTGGCCTGTATAGAGAAAGCAGTTATACTAGCAACGTTAGTGTATTTTTATGACAAACTAAATATTCCAGTTGCTATATTTTATTCTAGAGTTCGCCAAAGATGTGGCCCTTGGCTTCTGTCATCTTCAATACATTGATGAATTCTATGCATCCCATCATGTGTGGGCCATCTCGATCTAATCTGAGGCTCCTCAAACTGAGATGGAGCATTGCATGCTGGGATCCATACATGCAGTGGACCACACTCATACTTCTAGTTTGCCCATTTTACTCAAGTTAAGGAAGGCCATTTGGCTCTTGGCAAGCTGCCAGTGCGTTCCTGTTAAACAAAGGGATGCATGCCTGCTTTTGCCTTCTGTATATGAGTTTGAGTGGTTTCATACTAAGGGTATGTCTACACTTACCCGCTGGTTCGGCGGCAAGCAATCGATCTTCTGGGATCGATTTATTGCGTCTTGTCTGGACGCGATAAATCGAACCCAGAAGTGCTCGCTGTCGACTCCGGTAATCCTGCTCGGCGAGAGGAGTACGCGGCGTCGACGGGGGAGCCTGCCTGCCGCGTGTGGACCGCGGTAAATTCGAACTAAGGTACGTCGACTTCAGCTACGTTATTCACGTAGCTGAAGTTGTGTACCTTAGTTCGAATTGGGGGGTTAGTGTAGACCAGGCCTAAGAATTGTTGAAATTCCAGTGTTTTAGGTTTCAGAGTAGCAGCCGTGTTAGTCTGTATCCGCAAAAAGAACAGGAGTACTTGTGGCACCTTAGAGACTAACAAATTTATTAGAGCATAAGCTTTCGTGGGCTACAACCCACTTCTTCGGATGCATATAGAGTGAAACATATATTGAGGAGATATATATACACACACATACAGAGAGCATGAACAGGTGGGAGTTGTCTTACCAACTCTGAGAGGCCAATTAAGTAAGAGAAAAAAAATTTTTGAAGTGATAATCAAGATGGCTCAGTACAGACAGTTTGATAAGAAGTGTTTTAGGTGAGCAGAATGAAAAAAATATTTTACATCTTTGTAG
>NW_020687102.1:0-3266 GCF_002925995.2 Terrapene triunguis | reverse complement strand
GGCTGCTGGTTACAGAGGGGCTGTAGCGGCGGTCTCTGCTCCTGCTGCCTTTCCTGCAGCTCAACCATACGCAGGAGCATATCACTTTGATGCTCCAGCAGCCGGAGCATCGACTCTTGCTTTCTGATTACAAGTTGACGCCACCTCTCCTCTTCAGCCCGCGTTTCAGCACGCAACTTCTCCTCTTCAACCCGCGATTCAGCACGCCACCTCTCCTCTCGCTCATATTGGGCTTTTTTAAAATCAGTCATTGACTGCCTCCACGCATTCAGCTGTGCTCTGTCAGCGTGGGAGGCAGTCTGAAGTTCAGTAAACATTTCGTCACGCGTCCTTCGCTTCCTTCTTCGAATATTCACTAGCCTCTGCGAAGGAGTAAGATTTGCAGCTGGTGGAGAAGGGAGAGGTTGTTAAAAAAGATACATTTTAGAGAACAATGGGTAGACTCTTTCACGTTAGATTTTGCTGTTCACAACATCACACAGCACATGTGCTTTCGTTACAAGGTCGCATTATTCCTCTTATATTGAGAGTCTCCTGGTTTGGTGTGAGAGATCACTCACGCAGTGCCAGGACACAGATTTCAGCTTGCAGGCAGCCATGGTAAGACATATAGTCTTTGGGCTTTTTTAACCTTCTTAACATGTGGGGATGGTTTCAAACAGTTCTGCCCTCATTTCCCATACCAAGCACCCGTGCCATTTAAAATGGGTTTGCAATGTAAAAGGAGGGGCTGCGATTTCAGGTTTAACATGCAGCACAAACCCAACTAACTCCCCTCCCCCACACACCCAATTCTCTGGGATGGTCACTTCAACCCTCCCCCCCACCGCGTGGTTAACAGCGGGGTATATTTCTGTTCAGCAGAGCAGGAAGGGGCACCTCTGAATGTCCCCTTAATAAAATTGCCCCATTTTAACCAGGTGACCGTGAATGATATCACTCTCCTGAGGATAACAAAGAGAGATAAGGAATGGATGTTGTCTGCATGCCAGCAAACACCGGGACCATACGCTGCCATGCTTTGTTATGCAATGATTCCAGACTACGTGCTACTGGCCTGACGTGGTAAAGTGTCCTACCATGGCGGACAGGATAAGGCAGCCCTCCCCAGAAACCTTTTGCAAAGGCTTTGGGAGTACATGAAGGAGAGTTTTCTGGAGATGTCCCTGGAGGATTTCCGCTCCATCCCCATACACGTTAACAGACTTTTCCAGTAGCTGTACTGGCCGCGATTGCCAGGGCAAATTAATCATTAATCATTAAACACGCTTGTTTTTAAACCATGTGTAATTTTTGCAAAGGTACACTCACCAGAGGTCCCCTGTGTGCCCTCAGGGTCTTGGGTGAGTTCGGGGGTTACTGGTTCCAGGTCCAGGGTGACAAACATATCCTGGCTGTTGGGGTAACTGGTTTCTCCGCTTCCTTGCTGCTGTGAGCTATCTATGTTCTCTCCATCCTCATCTTCCTCGTCCGCCGAACCCGCTTCCCCGTTTCCAGAGAGGGACTCATAGAACACGCTTGGGTTAGTGGTGGCTGCACCCCCTAGAATGGCATGCAGCTCCGCGTAGTAGCGGCATGTTTGCGGCTCTGCCCCGGACCTTCCGTTTGCGTCTCTGACTTTGTGGTAGGCTTGCCTTAGCTCCTTAATTTTCACGCGGCACTGCTGTGCATCCCTGTTATGGCCTCTGTCCTTCATGGCCTTGGTGATCTTTTGTAATGTTTTGCCATTTCTTTTACTGCTTCGGAGTTCGGCGAGCACTGATTCATCTCCCCAGATGGCGATCAGATCCCGTACCTCCCGCTCGGTCCAGGCTGGAGCTCTTCTGCGATCCTGGGACTGGGACTGGGACTCCATCACGGTTACCTGTGCTGATGGGCTCTGCATGGTCACCTGTGCTCTCCACGCTGAGCAAACAGGAAATGAAATTCAAACGTTCGCGGGGCTTTTCCTGTCTACCTGGCCAGTGCATCTGAGATGAGAGTGCTGTCCAGAGCGGTCACAATGAAGCACTGTGGGATAGCTCCCGGAGGCCAGTAATGTCGAATTCCGTCCACACTAACCCAATTCCGACCCCCTAAGGCCGATTTTATCGCTAATCCCCTTGTCGAGGTGGTGTTAGGAAACCGGTTTAAAGGGCCCTTTAAGTCGACAGAAAGGGCTTCGTAGTGTAAACGTGTCGAGGCTTAAGTCGATTTAACGCGGCTAAAGTCGACCTAAACTCGTAGTGTAGACCAGGCCTTAGTGTTACGAAGCTTTCATAACAAAGCTCAAGACAAGGTAAAACTCAGATTCTGAAATTAAGTCCAAAACTTTGTCCAGTCTTGACAACAACTAAAACTATGAAATTATGGGCAAATATGGGCTGAGTTTACCCAGAGCACCCTGTCTGCCCACAAGTGTTTTGCTTCAAAACTGAGTGAAACTATTGTATTTTGTTAAGTCTTGCTTGGATTTTTCAGGTCCATTTGAATTAAAAATTCAAAGTGAAATGAGGAGGTGTGAATCAAAATTGAGGTTTTTTTCCAGTTCTAATAGCAATGTATCAGTAGTGCTTACTATTTGTTTTTTCATGAATCTTCATTATTTTTTCATCTGTGCCTCCAATCCTCTTCATGTTCCCTGATTTAGTAGCATTTAAGGGGTTAAAATTCATATTAAATGTTAAATTATAATTAGAAGAGAGTTCAAAGAGGAGAAAGGGGCAATGATTTTTGCACATATATTCCAGGACACACACATTTTAGGAAACCCAAAAGTGGTGGATCTTTGGAAACAACTAAATTCTCATGTATCTAAAAACACTGAAGTGTTAAATCTTGAGTGTCTGTGGACATAGTCTAGATGAACATGGAGGAGGATATATATTTGGCTGGCATTGTGGAAAAATGGCATTCTTCTATATTTTCACTTGCTTGTTTCCACATTGTAACAGGTGCATTGTCTTTGGTTAATTGATGTTAAACAGTGGAAAAACTACATTTTGTATCAAATGCAATTAGCAGCAGGCATAAATTCTACTCCCAAATCCTTTGCTAATATAATGTAATATAACCAGGGCAACAGATGTCTTTTACAAGATCTTGGAGTTATGGCAGAGATAGGTAAGGCTTTGGTTTAATATTTTGGAATGGATGCGGACTCAAGGGATTGTAATTGTTGCCCTTTAGGGAAGCTGCAAAGGCTGTTTTATGAGGACATCTGAAAACCATTCCCTCTATGCATTGAAACCTGAAGATGTTTTATATTCAGAATTGAAGGGGAATGC
>NW_020687101.1:0-3112 GCF_002925995.2 Terrapene triunguis | reverse complement strand
GTCTCTGTACACAGAGAGCTGTTACCCTTCCCTTTATAGTTATGACAGGGCCTCACTCCTTCTTGATGTGGTCACAGGAGCAGAACGTCTCTTGTGACTGATGTGAGCAAAGGTGGGCCCACTAGATTGCAGGCTGGGGTCCTTCCAGCATAAGACCAATAATTTCACACCCTAATTGGTAACTATTTGGGTAAATTTTCTCTGGCTGCAGTGTTGGTGAAAGGGGTCCTATGCAGCCCTGCCTCCTGCCCCCCCCCGCATATAGAACCTGAAACACAAGAAGGTAGAGGAGGGTCTGAGGAAATTTCTCAGGAAATAATCCTACCCATACATGTGTCCTTTTCCTTCCCCACTTTTTTTATCTTCTTTCATATATCTCCTGTCCTTTTGCTTTCTCTCTAAGAAGAGTCTTGTTTAGATGGCCAGGACTGCACATTTTGCAAAACTGCTGTGAGCCTGTGATCACAAAGAGGCAGCTAAATGCAGTTCCCTGAACTGGTACAAGATTGCCAGCTCTCAGAGTGGCTGATAAATCCATGCACTGAACCGCTGTTTTACCAGAAGCGAGTCTGCAAGTGAGAGTCAACACCAGAAACAGAAGCTGCACTTTCAATCTTTGCAGTTCTCTTCTTTCCCCTTGTGTTTTGCCTTCTTGGAAAGGCATCACCATGAAATAACAAGAACATGATCACAGGATTTGGCCCATCTCAATCTCTTCCTTTCCCCCCACAAAGGACAGCCATTACTGTGTTTAATACCATCCAACAGAGTGTTAGATAAGGTAGTAGTGGTGGGGTTTCATCTAAAAACTCCCTCTAACTAAAGGGAAAGGGGACAAGGGATGTTGTTAAAATGAAAGCCTGATTTAGCACTTTACATCTCAAATGCTTTAATTGTTCTTCCTTCTTGTCTGCATCTTTAATAAAAGGTGAGAGAAACAATGAAACAAAGAACAAAAAGATCTTTTCTAACATTGGGATGTTTTAGTCTGTGGAATTGCCTATTTGGGAAAAGGAGGGAAGCTATGTTACTAGGAATTTATATAAAAAAAAAATTGAACCCTGTTATAGTACTGGCCTTCCCAACATCCCCAGGCAAGGAGTTCCACAGGTTGACTATGTATTGTATGAAAAAAAAATACTTCCTTTTGTTTGTTTTAAACCTGCTGCCTGTTAATTTCATTTGGTGACCCCCTAGTTCTTGTGTTGTGAGAAGGAGTAAATAACACTTCCTCATTTACTTTCTCCACACCAGTCATGATTTTAAAGACCACTATCATATCTCCCCTTGGTCGTCTCTTTTCCAAGCTGAAAAGTCCCAGTCTTATTAAACTCTCCTCATACAGAAGCCGTTTCATACCCCTAATCATTTTTGTTGCCATTTTCTGAACCTTTTCCAATTCCAATATATCTTTTTTGAGATGGGGTGACCAGATCTGCACTCAGTATTCAAGATGTGGGTGTACCATGGATTTATACAGAGACATTTTACAAAGGGCTCAGTGCTGGCCTAACTCTGCTCCCAATGAGATCAATGGGAGTTGTACACCTATAGTTCTGCACTAGATAGCAACTTTTTTTTCATGCTGGCCACTTTAACCATAGGCAAACTACCATGCCTATAATTACATTCCACAAATACTTGCCTCCCAGAGGCAGATCCCTGGATCCAAATGTGGTGCATTGATGTCTGTCCCTGAGAGACAGCTCCCATCATCCCGGGAAAAACAAAAATATACCAGTTTTTCTTAAGGTTGGAAATTCTGTCTATGTTTTTTGCACAGACCCAGGGATCAAACCTCGGCTAAAATGGTCTAAACCCTAAACCGCACCTAGTGCACAGCACCCACTGTCCATTGGAAGAGCAAAACTGAAAAAAGTATTCAGAAAAGGGGTTAGCTCCATACCTAGTGTGGCAAAGTACCTTCTTCTCCTCAGCAAGCTCAGTCCTTTTTAACCTTGGAGACACAGGCTTGGGCAAAGCAAATCCTTGTAGGTAGCACAGGTCTGGCTATTCCTTCCCTCAGTCAGTCCCTTGTACTTGTTTATCTTCCCTTCTAGGGACAGAATGTGGCCTTCCTTGCAGGAAGGGTTCAGAGCCTTGCTGCTCCTAGCTTACTGGCAGCTTCCCTGCTTCTCTCACTCTCTCTCCCCTCCCTTCCACGCCGGGGAGGGTTTAAAAAGGTCCCAAGCAGTTGGAGCCAGCTGAACCTAATTAGTTCCCTGGTAACCCCTTGCCCAGCTGAACCTTATTTCCCCATGGTTCTCTCTCCTCAGTGGCTTGGGAGAGGCCTTTTTAACCCCCTGGGACTGATTACTACCATCCCCCCCCCTTTGTAGCTGTTTGTCCTGGGTTTGCCACATATCCTCCCCACCCCCGCTCAACACTACGGGGTTGGGCTACTTGGGTTGGAAAGCAGTGCACTCTCGACAGGCCATCCACATTGCCATGTTGGGTTCCAGACCTATGTCGTACTGTGAAGTGGAAGGGTTGAAGCGACAGGAACCATCTTGTTACTCTCACGTTTTTGTCCTTGTTTTGGTGCATCCACTGCAAAGGGGCATGGTCCGTGACAAGGGTAAACCTCCGTCCAAGTAGATAGTAGCGGAGGCTTTCTATGGCCCTGTCAAGGCTGTATCCCCACTTTGAACTTTAGGGTACAAATGTAGGGGCCTGCATGAAAACTTCTAAGCTTATCTACCAGCTTAGCTCTGGTCCGCTGCCACCATCTCAAGAATTCCCTCCCTGGGAAGCCTTGAGAAACCTTTCACCAATTCCCTGGTGAACACAGATCCAAACCCCCTTGGATCTTAAAACAAGGAGAAATTAACCATTCCCCCTCCTTCCTCCCACCCTCCTTTCACCAACTCCTGGTGAATACAGATCCAAACCCCCTTGGATCTTAAAACAACGAGAAATCAATCTGGTTCTTAAAAAAGAAGGCTTTTAATTAAAGAAAAAGGTAAAAATCATCTCTGTAAAATCAGTATGGAAAATAACTTTACAGGGTAATCCAACTTAAAGAGCTCAGAGGACCCCCCTCTGTCTTAGGTTCAAAGTACAGCAAACAAAGATAAACACTCTGGTAAAAGGTACATTTACAAGTTGAGAA
>NW_020687100.1:0-1961 GCF_002925995.2 Terrapene triunguis | reverse complement strand
GGACACCCAAAACCCCCTCAGCCCCCTGGACCCCCAACAATCCCTGAGCCCCCCAAATACCCCTTGAACTCCAAGAACCCACCCAAAGCTCCCCAGACCAACCCTCCCTGAAACCTCCAGATTCCCCTCAGACCCCAGCAGCCCCACAAACCCCAGCCTCCTCCAGTCCCCCCAAATCCTCCTCAGCCCCCCAGAAGCCCACCCCCCCCGTGTGGCTGGAAGTGACCCTGAGACACAAGCCCGTGTACCAGAGGCTGCAGGGCTCGAAGCTTTGCGGCGCCGAAGCAGAGCCAGGCTGGGGGAATCCTCCTGAGAGCTGCTGGGCCCAGGACACTCGCGCCCACCTCCCAGATGAGTGGGACCCGAACAACAACCCCCCAGCACCCCCTCGAAGAGAACAGGGACGCACTGACCCCCCCAGGGTGGGAGCCGGCTCCGGCAGGGGGCCAGCACGTAACCGGTTTGTGTCGATGTATAAAATGGAGCCTCTAAGGGAGTGTCTCTGGCTGGCTGAGGGGGAAGCGAAAGTCCCGCCCTTCACCAAGCTGCTCCCTGTGTTATTGGCCTGGCCGAGTCTGCGGGATCCCAGGACCTGCCTCGCTGACAATGAACCTGGCCTGGCGCCTTCGTCCCTTAACAGATCTTGTGGTCATTGGGTGGTTCGCTCGAGGGCGGCACAGGGAGAAAACAGCCAAATATCTAACCCCACCACTCAGCCCCCCAATCCCCTCCACTACCGGAATCCCAAGAGACCCCTCCTGCCTTCCTGACCCCCCCTTCCCTCCGCATTTCAGATTCTACAAACTCCACGAGCGCAGATGTGAGCCCATTGCCATGACGGTGCCCCGCAAGGTGAGCCGGGGGGGAGGGGGCGGGCGGGCTGGGAGCCCGGACGCCTGGGTTCCATCCCGGCCGGGGAGGGTCTGGGAGCCCGGACGCCTGGGACCGATGCTGGTTCTCTCCTCCCACAGTCAGACCTGTTCCAGGAGGACCTGTACCCCGACACGGCCGGGCCTGACCCCGCCCTGACGGCAGAAGAATGGTTCGGGGGCAAGGACGCCGGTCCCCTGCTCATCTCCCTGAAGGACGGATACGTCCCGTCCAAGAGCCGCGAGTTTAAAGTCAACAAGAGCATCCTGGAGCCACGCCGGAGCCAGACCTGCTCCGATGGGGGCAGCCCTGGGGTGAGACAAGGGGGGGCTGCGGGTCGGGAGTGAGGGGTACCGGTGGAGCTGGGGGAGGGGACCCCAGGGCTGGGCCGGCAGGGGCTGCGGGTCGGGAGTGAGGGGCACCACACGAGCTCTCCCCCTCCCCAGGCGCTGGAGAAGTTGACTGAGGACGTGCGGCAGCTGCAGGCGATGGTGGCGGAGCAGGAGCGACGCATCGCGGTGCTGGAGGCCAAGGCTGCCAAATAGCCGGGGGGAGCCTCCGTCCCCCCCCAACCTTCTGTCTAACTCAGGGCTGCCCCACGACACTGGAACCTTCCTGCCCCCCCCCCAAGCTTTGCCGGCTGGAGCCTCCTCCCGCCCCCCCCAGCTGCCAGCAGGCGGCGCTCCCCCCTCCCAGCATCTGCCATGGCCAAAGAGACCCACCCCCACTATGCCTTCGTGGGGGGCCAGGTCCTGCCCAGTTAACCCTCAAATGCCCCCATAACCCCCCTTCCCCCTGGACCTTCCCCTCCGTCTCTGGGAGGCCGGATCCCTCCCGCCCTGTACAGAGAAGCTTTTATCTTTTTTACCTTGTTTTTTTAAGTCATGGGGGGGGAAGTAACGGGGGGGATACGGCGGAACTGGGGGCCACCCCAGGGGAGGGGACAGGCGCCAGTGTCTTTCTGCTATGAAGGTTTCTACCAATAAACTTTGTAAATAGCACTTGTGCCTCGCTTTGTGCTGGGGGTGCGGGGTGGCTGAGACACCCCCCCGTGGTGGAGAGGGGGAGACGGGTGTTCAGATCTCAGGGGA
>NW_020687099.1:0-15313 GCF_002925995.2 Terrapene triunguis | reverse complement strand
ATGGCTGTGGGAATGTAAGCGTTTCAGTGATCAGTTTCATGTAATGAGTTATACTCTTTATTAGACAACATTTTAACAGTGAGGGTAGCAAACCATTGGCACAGCTTCCCAAGGGAAAGGGTAGCATTTGTCAACAAGTCTTTAGATTGTCACTAGATGCCTTTCTAAAAGATCTGCTGTACACTGATAGATGTGAAAGCCAGAACCGATGATTATGATCATCTAATCTGACGTCCTGCATAACACAGACCAGAGAAATTTATCTTGTCATTCCTGCATCAAACCCATAATCTGCGGTAGAGGTAAAGCAGAACTTTTAGAAAGTGACATCCAATCTTGATTTAAAGTCTCCAAGTGAGGGAAAATCCACCGTATCTCTTGGCCAGTTGTTCCAGTGGTTAATTACCCACAGTTAAAAAACTGTGCCTCATGTGGGACTCTGTCTTCATTTTTACTGGGTTGGTTTGTTATGCCTCTTTCCTTCCCTTTGTTTTTTTCTATTTTTTGCTCCAAGTTGAGGGTCCAGTGAGTTAGAGATTGGTCAATTGTTCTTCTTGCCAGCAAGTTAAAGAAGTATGGGCTGGATGAATGGACTATAAGGTGGATAGAAAGCTGGCTAGATCACCGGGCTCAACGGGCAGCGATCAATGGCTCCATGTCTAGTTGGCAGCTGGTATCAAGCAGAGTGCCCCAAGGGTCGGTCCTGGGGCTGGTTTTGTTCAATATCGTCATTAGTGATCTGGAGGATGGAGTGGACTTCACCCTCAGCAAGTTTGAAGATGACACTAAACTGGGAGGAGTGGTAGATACGCTGGAGGGTAGGGATAGGATACAGAGGGACCTAGACAAATGAGGATTGGGCCAAAAGAAATCTGATGAGGTTCAACAAGGACAAGTGCAGAGTCCTGCACTTAGGATGGAAGAATCCCATGCACTGTTACAGACTAGGGACCGAATGGCTAGGAAGCAGTTCTGCTGAAAAGGACCTAGGGGTTACAGTGAATGAGAAGCTGGAAATGAGTCAACAGTGTACCCTTGTTGCCAAGAAGGCTAATGGCATTTTGGGCTGTATAAGTAGGGGCATTGCCAGCAGATTGAGGGACGTGATCATTCCCCTCTATTCAACATTGGTGAGGCCTCATCTGGAGTACTGTGTCCAGTTTTGGGCCCCACACTACAAGAAGGATGTGGAAAAATTGAAAAGAGTCCAGAGGAGGGCAACAAAAATGATTAGGGGGCTAGAGCACATGACTTATGAGGAGAGGCTGAGGGAACTGGGATTGTTTAGTCTGCAGAAGAGAAGAACGAGGGGGGATTTGATAGCTGCTTTCAACTACCTGAAAGGGGCTTCCAAAGAAGATGGATCTAGACTGTTCTCAGTGGTGCCAGATGACAAAACAAGGAGTAATGGTCTCAAGTTGCAATGGGGGAGGTTTAGGTTGGATATTAGGAAAAACTTTTTCACTAGGAGGGTGGTGAAGCACTGGAATGGATTACCTAGGGAGGTGGTGGAATTTCCTTCCTTAGAGGTTTTTAAGGTCAGGCTTGACAAAGCCCTGGTTGGGATAATTTAGTTGGGAATTGGTCCTGCTTCAAGCAGGGGGTTGGACTAGATGACCTCCTGAGGTCCCTTCCAACCCTGATATTCTATGATTCCAACAGCGAACTACTCTCAGAGTTAAATATTTGCACCTTATTTCCTCCTAAATGTTCCAGCACTCACCCCCTACCCCAATTTAGGTGTAAGGGTGCCCCAGGCTGTAGCAAAGGTGGAGGAATGTGGGTTCATTGACCTCCTCAATCCCTGGAAGAAGGGGAGGAGGTAGTGGCAGGACCCCATCCCAGTTTCAAATCCAATGATTCTGGGGTGGTAAAAGCACCCAGGACAACATGAAAACACCCCATGTGCATCCTACTAGTGTAATCTAACAGACAAGACCTAAGGGAGGATGTGAAACTGTTTTGAACTGTGCTATGAAAACTGTAAAGTTGATTAATTAGAAACTGCTGTAAGAATCTTGAAAGTGCCAGATAGAAGAGCTACAAGGGGATGGGGAATTAGTTTTGGCACCTATGGGTACCAGTTGTGGGTCTGAACTTCTCCCTTCAAGACTGAACTGAGCAGGGTCAGTGACCTGAGGAAGAGGTGCGATGAAGTGGGAATTGTCTGTAATATTTTCATGAAGTCTGTGTGAGCTTCAGTTTCCCGCTGCACTTACCATTGCTATTCAGTGGGTGAAAAAGCATTAGCATTGCTCCAGGAAAAGCAGAGACACGCGGTGTTGTGTGTCACCTTGCTGTCTACCGTGGAATGACTAGGTGGATAAAGATGTGGTTCCAACACATCTTAAGAGAGGATCTGGAAAGACCGTGGAACCTCCCAGTGAGTGAACACTGGTACGCTTGTCTGAACTCGTTTATTTTTACATGGCACTGCTGTGTGTCCCTGGTGTAGCCTTTGTTCCCCATGGCCTGTGCAATTTTGGCATAGATGTCAGCGTTTCTTCTGCTGGTTCGGAGTTCTGCCTGCACAGACTCTTCTCCCCACACAGCAATCAGATCCAGTGTCTCCTGTATGCTCCATGGTGGAGTGTGTTTGCGGCCCTGGGCATGCATGGTCAGCTGTGCTGGTGAGCTCTCCACGCTGATCAAACAGGAAATGAAATTCAAAAGTTCCCAGGGCTTTTCCCTGAGTACCTGGCTGAAGTGCAGTGAAGTTGAAAGTGCTGTCCAGAGTGGTCACATTGGAGCACTCTGGGACACCTCCCAGAGGCCAATGCCATCGCATTGCACATCGCTGTGTCTACACTACCCCTAATTTGACCTGGGAATGTTGACTCTAGCGCTAGGGCTCTCGTCAAGGTGGAGTACAGGCATCTATTTTATAAGCCCTTTAAGTCGGCGGAAAGGGCTTGGTAGCGTGGACACCCACAAGCTAAATTCGACCTAATGCAGCAGTCGACCTAACATCATAGTGTAGACCAGCCCTCAGAACAGTGCATTGGGTGGTGCTATTCAAAAAGAGGTTTATTGCCCCAAATGGGCAGTTGAATGCGAGTTCGGAAGAGGTTTGCTGAGGCATAGCGTTAATCAGTTCCTGGCATTCTGTGGATCATTTTGGTCCCTGGCCTGTCTTGGAACCACATGTTCTGGGTTCTTATTGCTGTTTAAAAAATGATTTTGGGCAGGAACAGAGTGATACTAATCAGTTCCCACAGCTAAAATATTGCCCTCAAGATAATGGGGTTTATGTAAACATTTTATCTGCTGTGCCACTTGGGAACCGTCTGAGTCCTTTTTGTTTTAATAAAATGGTTCTGGGCCAGAACACGTTAATGACAATATTCTACTACACCGTTCTCATGGCTAAAATGCTGTCCTTAAGGTACTGCACAACACGCATACATTTCATCCTCTGGGCCACTGCAGAATTGACTGTTCTGGGTCCTTATTAGTGTTGAAAAAGATTCTGGGTCAGAATGGGTTAATGACAGTGTGTTACTAATCAGGTCTCAGTGCTAAAGTATTGTCCTCAGGGCTCTGCATTAGGTGGGAAAATTCCTTCTACTGGGCCTCTTCAAAAGAGTCTGTCCCGGGTCATTACTGTTATTAAACGGTGGCTCTATGCCAGCCCAGGTTAAAAACAGGGTGTTCTTAGTCTGTTCCCGTTACTGAAATACAGCTCCTACCTCCAGGGAACAGGATCGGTTTTATTTTGCAAGAATTTAGTTCATTCAAATGCTGTTCCGCGCCATTGCAGCTTTTACACCATCCCCTGCAAATCAGGAGTCACCTCGTTGGAGTCACTGGGGGGGGGGGAGAAGAGATGCTGGGCAGTGGCGGGGAGCGCTGGGGAGAGAGACAAGGTGCCTCCTGCTCCTGTTGTGGCCGGAATCACGGGACGTTGGCTCGGGCCCGATGCCCATGGACACCGCCCAGCTGCCGCGATCGGGTGGGGGGAGGGTGGCAGGACGGCGGTGGGTCCCTCAGTCCCTCTTGGAGGGAATGACTTGCTGTGGAAGAACGAAGCGACGCTGATCGCGGCTATTTTTTTTCTTTCTGCCACTTGGGGCGGCAAAAACACTGGAGTCAGCCCTGGAGAAAGCAGCACCGGTCACGCTGTGATCCTCTCCCACCCTCCCACCGCGTTACGCTGATCAGCCAGCCCTGCTCGGAGCATTGTTCTACATTGTGTGCGGAACGGATTACCGTGCGACTCTGGCACTGGGATCTGCGGAGAAGGGGCCTGTCTTTTTATTCCTGTCACTGACTGTTTTGTGTGCCTGAGGCCAAAACCAGAATGAGGATCGATATCTTAACATCCAGGGCCATCCTTAGGCATATGCAGCATATGCAGCTGCGTAGTGCACTATGAAATTTGGGGCACTAAATTGCCCCAATTTTCATGGTGCCCTAGGCAGCTGCACGTGCTGCATACGCGGCAGCACCAGACCCGCCGACCAGCCCTATCCCTCGGCCGGCCCACCCGCGGGCTGCACCCACTGCAAGGGGCAGGGCCATCCCTAGAGGGGGTATGGGAGCCCTGGACAACTTCCTCCACCCTGCCTCTTACCCTCCCCCCCTGCTCTACCCCTGGCCCACCCCCATTCCACCTCTAGAGACCCTGCACTCATGGGCATTGGTGGAAAGGGGACCAACGTGGCCCCAGCTGGCTCCACTCTGCCAGCTCCAGCCGCGGCGCTCCACTTCCCGCCACCAGTGAGTGCAGGGAGGTTGGAGAAAGGATGCTCCCCACACTCACCTCTGTGAGTCTTTTGAGGTTCTACCCAGCTCTCACCCCAGCCCACTCCGCTTCCCTTGCCCCAGCCACAGCTGTGTCGCTCCAGGAGTGGGGAAAGGTCATCCAGAAGGAGAAAGAGGAGCATCCATGTACTAGCAATGGAGATACAGGTGAGCAATCGTTTCCATGTTCTCTCTACAGGTACTAATGCGGAGAGTGGACTAGATGATCCATCTGAGGGAAGGGAGCAGAAGGAGACTCCACCGATTGGAAGGCAAAAGATGCACTGTCCTAGGGATGGGGGTTCCACGACCACCATTCCCAAGAGGAGGAGGAGGGTGGTGGTGGTCGGGGACTCCCTCCTCAGGGGGACTGAGTCATCTATCTGCCGCCCCGACCGGGAAAACCGAGAGGTCTGCTGCTTGCCAGGAGCTAGGATACACGATGTGACGCAGAGACTGCCGAGACTCATCAAGCCCTCGGATCGCTACCCCTTCCTGCTTCTCCACGTGGGCACCAATGATACTGCCAAGAATGTCCTTGAGCGGATCACTGCAGACTACGTGGCTCTGGGAAGAAGGATAAAGGAGTTTGAGGCGCAAGTGGTGTTCTTGTCCATCCTCCCTGTGCAAGGAAAAGGCCTGGGTAGAGACCGTCGAATCGTGGAAGTCAACGAATGGCTACGCAGGTGGTGTCGGAGAGAAGGCTTTGGATTCTTTGACCATGGGATGGTGTTCCAAGGAGGAGGAGTGCTAGGCAGAGACGGGCTCCACCTAACGAAGAGAGGGAAGAGCATCTTCGCCAGCAGGCTGGCTAACCTAGTGAGGAGGGCTTTAAACTAGGTTCACCGGGGGAAGGAGACCAAAGCCCTGAGGTAAGTGGGGAAATGGGATCCTGGGAGGAAGCACAAGCAGGAGAGAGCAAGAGGGGAGGACTCCTGTCTCATACTGAGACAGAGGGATGATCGATGAGTTATCTTAAGTGCCTATACACAAATGCAAGAAGCCTGGGAAACAAGCAGGGAGAACTGGAAGTCCTGGCACAGTCAGGGAACTATGATGCGATTGGAATAACAGAGACTTGGTGGGATAACTCACATGACTGAAGTACTGTCATGCATGGATATAAACTGTTCAGGAAGGACAGGCAGGGCAGAAAAGGTGGGGGAGTTGCGTTGTATGTAAGAGAGGAGTATGACTGCTCAGAGCTCCGGAATGAAACTGCAGAAAAACCTGAGAGTCTCTGGATAAAGTTGAGAAGTGTGAGCAACAAGGGTGATGTCGTGGCCGGAGTCTGCTATAGACCACCAGACCAGGGGGATGAGGTGGACGAGGCTTTCTTCTGGCAACTAGCAGAAGTTGCTAGATCGCAGGCCCTGGTTCTCATGGGAGACTTTAATCACCCTGCTATCTGCTGGGAGAGCAATACAGCGGTGCACAGACAAGTTTTTGGAAAGTGTAGGGGACAATTTCCTGATGCAAGTGCTGGAGGAACCAACTAGGGGCAGAGCTTTTCTTGACCTGCTGCTCACAAACAGGGAAGAATTAGTAGGGGAAGCAAAAGTGGATGGGAACCTGGGAGGCAGTGACCATGAGATGGTCGAGTTCAGGATCCGGACACAAGGAAGAAAGGAGAGCAGCAGAATACGGACCCTGGACTTCAGAAAAGCAGACTTTGACTCCCTCAGGGAACAGATGGGCAGGATCCCCTGGGAGAATAACATGAAGGGCAAAGGGGTCCAGGAGAGCTGGCTGTATTTTAAAGAATCCTTATTGCGGTTGCAGGAACAAACCATCCCGATGTGTAGAAAGGATAGTAAATATGGCAGGCGACCAGCTTGGCTAAACAGTGAAATCCTTGCTGATCTTAAACGCAAAAAAGAAGCTTACAAGAAGTGGAAGATTGGACAAATGACCAGGGAGGAGTATAAAAATATTGCTCAGGCATGCAGGAGTGAAATCAGGAAGGCCAAATCACACTTGGAGTTGCAGCTAGCAAGGGATGTTAAGAGTAACAAGAAAGGTTTCTTCAGGTATGTTAGCAACAAGAAGAAAGTCAAGGAAAGTGTGGGCCCCTTACTGAATGAGGGAGGCAACCTAGTGACCGAGGATGTGGAAAAAGCTAATGTACTCAATGATTTTTTTGCCTCTGTCTTCACGAACAAGGTCAGCTCCCAGACTACTGCACTGAACAGCACAGTATGGGGAGAAGGTGACCAGCCCTCTATGGAGAAAGAAGTGGTTCGGGACTATTTAGAAAAACTGGATGTGCACAAGTCCATGGGGCCAGATGTGCTGCATCCGAGGGTGCTAAAGGAGTTGGCGGATGAGATTGCAGAGCCATTAGCCATTATTTTTGAAAACTCATGGCGATCGGGGGAGGTCCCGGATGACTGGAAAAAGGCTAATATAGTGCCCATCTTTAAAAAAGGGAAGAAGGAGGATCCGGGGAACTACAGGCCAGTCAACCTCACCTCAGTCCCTGGAAAAATCATGGAGCAGGTCCTCAAGGAATCAATTATGAAACACTTAGAGGAGAGGAAAGTGATCAGGAACAGTCAGCATGGATTCACCAAGGGCAAGTCATGCCTGACTAACCTAATTGCCTTCTATGAGGAGATAACTGGCTCTGTGGATGAGGGGAAAGCAGTGGATGTGTAATTCCTTGACTTTAGCAAAGCTTTTGATACGGTCTCCCACAGTATTCTTGCCGCCAAGTTAAAGAAGTATGGGCTGGATGAATGGACTGTAAGGTAGATAGAAAGCCGGCTAGATCGTCGGGCTCAACGGGTAGTGATCAATGGCTCCATGTCTAGTTGGCAGCCGGTTTCAAGCGGAGTGCCCCAAGGGTCGGTCCTGGGGCCGGTTTTGTTTAATATCTTTATTAATGATCTGGAGGATGGTGTGGACTGCACTCTCAGCAAGTTTGCAGATGACACTAAACTGAGAGGCGTGGTAGATACACTAGAGGGTAGGGATCGGATACAGAGGGACCTAGACAAATTAGAGGATTGGGCCAAAAGAAACCTGATGAGGTTCAACAAGGACAAGTGCAGAGTCCTGCACTTAGGACGGAAGAATCCCATTCACTGCTACAGACTAGGGACCAAATGGCTGGGTAGCAGTTCTCCAGAAAAGGACCTAGGGGTCACAGTGGATGAGAAGCTGGATATGAGTCAACAGTGTGCTCTTGTTGCCAAGAAGGCTAACAGCATTTTGGGCTGTATAAGTAGGGGCATTGCCAGCAGATCGAGTAACGTGATCATTCCCCTTTATTCGACATTGGTGAGGCCTCATCTGGAATACTGTGTCCAGTTTTGGGCCCCACACTACAAGAAGGATGTGGAAAAATTGGAAAGAGTCCAGCGGAGGGCAACAAAAATGATTAGGCGTCTGGAGCACATGACTTATGAGGAGAGGCTGAGGGAACTGGGATTGTTTAGTCTCTAGAAGAGAAGAATGAGGGGGGATTTGATAGCTGCTTTCAACTACCTGAGGGGGGGTCCAAAGAGGATGGAGCTCAGCTGTTCTCAGTGGTGGCAGATGACAGAACAAGGAGCAATGGTCTCAAGTTGCAGTGGGGGAGGTCTAGGTTGGATATTAGGAAAAACTTTTTCACTAGGAGGGTGGTGAAGCACTGGAATGCGTTACCTAGGGAGGTGGTGGAGTCTCCTTCTTTGGAGGTTTTTAAGGCCCGGCTTGACAAAGCCCTGGCTGGGATGATTTAGTTGGGAATTGGTCCTGCTTTGAGCAGGGGGTTGGATTAGATGACCTCCTGATGTCCCTTCCAACCCTGATATTCTATGATTCTATGTTCCCTCCCCTCCCGCTCTCACACGGGCCGGTCAGTGCGTGTGGGGGGATCCCTTCCCCCAAGTCTCCTCCCCCAAGCAACAAGGCTGGGGCCGGGACGAGGGAAATGGAGCGGGCTGCTCCCGGCCCCCCCACTAATCCCCTGCGCCACTCTGGGTCTGCAGGGCCCCCAAAAGTGCCCCCCACAGCTCCTGCCTCCCAGGACCCAAATGGCTAGGGATGGCCCTGTTAAAATCCAGCTTGCAAACCCCCCACTCACCCTGAGCAGCCCCTTACTCAGCTAGTACTTCCATCAAATTCAGTGCAGTAAGGTCCTCCTCAGAGTGAGTAATAGGCTCACGGGCCTAATCCCTGGTTTAATGGTTGTAGTCTCTGGAGTGAATAGACGCTGCCCTCTGCTGAGTGAGGGTAACATTGTGTCTAGCTGGGCTGGGGATGAGGAGTGATGGCTCTGAACAGCCAAGTGCACTGGGGTGCGATAATGAAACATGAGCTGTGTTGACATGTCTAAAGACTTAGGTGAATTTTGCAGACATTGACATCAGCACATTGTGCATCCTGAACGTCTGTTCTAGGAGCTCTGAAAAATGATCAGTTCATAGAAATAGATGCTAATTATCACCCCCTCTGCATAAATAGGGGGCTGCTGTGCTGGGTTTGCCACTGGAGGCAATAAAACGCAGCTGTCTGGAAAGGTGGGGAATTGAACAAACCCACCTGACCTGGATCATATTGACTCTGAACAAGTGACCAACCTGTTAGCAAGGAAACAGTGAGGAGCGAATCGCCCTTGAGCTCCATTCTAGGCCCATGCAGGGAAGAATTTTATTAGTACTGGACTCCCAGAAATTGGGGTCCAAACCCCTAAGAGACTCAGGCCATTTCCATGGACTGTCACTGGGAACAGGGAACCTGCCTACCCTTCATGCCTTGGCATATCTCTGTGACAGTCTGTACCCTATGCTCACCACTTTCACAAGATTATGATAAATTTTGTACAAAGTATGCCTGATAACATATAATTTGAAAACTCATGTTCAGTGATCATTATTGGCCTGGTAAAATATGTGTGGCAGCATTGTATATAAAGTTATAAGATTTCCTTGTATGATGTTACTAAGGCATATTCCAAATCTGGGGAAGCAGTTCAAACCAGTTCCTCAGAGACAAAGGCAAACTGATGCCTCAGACAGGTGTCAACACAATCAGATGGACTATCACCTGGTGAAGCGGCCATTCTCTGGCAGGAAGAAGGGTCTGAGCGAGAAATTTACATCTTAGCTGGAGTCCTGTGTAAACAGACTGGCTGTCATCTGAATCCCAGCTGGGGATGATTCTCAAAGAGGAGGAAAAGATATAAAAATGAGCAACAGAGGACACACATCGACTCTGTCCCCGCATCTCTACTCGCAGCATCAACAACATCTGAAAAACAAATGGAACATCACTGAACTGGGGGAGTAGTCCTGGCTGAAGGTCCAGCCAGACTGCTGTGAGCATGTGGTGAGAACCGTCAAGTTAGTTTGTTACTTTTGGTGTTAGTTTGCACTTTACCTTTTATTTCTTTGTAACCAATTCTGGCTTTTATGCCTCATACATGTAATCACTTAAAATCTCTCTTTCTGTAGTTAATAAACATGTATTATCATGTCTTTGAATATCTCCCCTTGTAAGAACACCTGAAAGTTCCTGAAACTGGGCCATGATTCTGGAAATGGGTGAGAGGGGAAACTCAGAGTCAAGCTGACCTAGGGCATCATGATGGTGTCGTGGCTCTCCAGCTGCCCTCTCACATTCAAACAGTCAAAGCCAATGCAGCGCTGCAATGCCCAGGGTGCTATTTGCAATCAGAACCTTTTTATTTTTCATTCTGTTTATTTACCAATCTCATCAAAGAAGAATTTTCCATTGTGGGATCTGGAGATGTGGAGTGTAGAGTTTTAACGTAAAGCTGATTTTAATAATCACGACCCAACACAATATTTAGCAGCGTTGTGTAAATCACCATCATTGCATTTCTCTAGCGCCCGCCATCCCAGCAGCCCTAAACACTTCCCGAAAGTGGGTAAATAGCCCTGTGGAACAGACACTGGCACAGAGATGCAAGGCCCAGATGGAGCTGTATCCCCATGGCACAGACTGTGGGACCACACACAGCGATGCAGGGCTACCTGGAGCTCTACGTGGCGTGTGTCACACCAGCCCAGCCCCGTTGGTCCCTTTGACTTCTGCAAAACTGAGGTTTCACTAGAGGCAGACTGAGCTCCCAGCCTTTCTGGGCGAGAAGCTCCTGTTCTGAGTGTAACCCAGAGCCGGGCTGTATCTGCAAACAGCCGGGGCTGACACTCAGCTTGTGTAAATGGGTAGAGCTCTGCATCAGTGGGGCTCCAGCTGCACCAAAATGGGGGCAGGATCAAGGGATAATTTAAGACAAGATTTAAGAAGTGGGTTTGACAAGCACCAGGTGGGAGAAGAGGGGAGAGTTAGGGGCAGATCGACACTGACAAGCTCATGCAGTTACACAGGCCCCAGGAGCTTTCAATTAAAAGGTCTCTGGGAATTTCTGTCTATGCTGCATTCCTTCCCTCCTCCCCCCACTACTTCAACATCTGCTAAGGCTTTGGCTTTTTCTTACTAGAACCAATGCCAAGGGGGTTATTTTGAGGTCTTTTGTTTCCCGATAGATGGTTTCCCGATAGATGGTTTCCCGATAGATGGTGTCATAACTATAAAGGGAAGGGTAACAGCTCTCCTGTGTACAGTACTATAAAATCCCTCCTGGCCAGAGACTCCAAAATCCTTTTACCTGTAAAGGGTTAAGAAGCTCGGGTAACCTGGCTGACACCTGACCCAAAGGACCAATAAGGGGACAAGATACTTTCAAATCTTGGGGGGGGGGGGGGAAAGGCTTTTGTTTGTGCTCTTTGTTTGGGAGTTGTTCGCTCTTGGGACTGAGAGGGACCAGACATCAATCCAGGTTCTCCCCATCTTTCTAAACAAGTCTCTCATATTTCAAACTTGTAAGTAAAAAGCCAGGCAAGGCGTCTTAGTTTTACTTTGTTTTCTCAACTTGTAAATGTACCTTTTACTAGAGTGTTTATCTTTGTTTGCTGTACTTTGAACCTAAGACTAGAGGGGAGTCCTCTGAGCTCTTTAAGTTTGATTACCCTGTAAAGTTATTTTCCATCCTGATTTTACAGAGATGATTTTTACCTTTTTCTTTAATTAAAAGCCTTCTTTTTAAGAACCTGATTGATCTTTCCTTGTTTTAGATCCAAGGGGGTTGGATCTGTATTCACCAGGAGTTGGTGGGAGAAAGGAGGGGGATGGTCAATTTCTCCTTGTTTTAAGATCCAAGGGGTTTGGATCTGTATTCACCAGGAGTTGGTGGGAGAAAGGAGGGGGATGGTTAATTTCTCCTTGTCTTAAAATCCAAGGGGTTTGGATCTGTATTCATCAGGGAATTGGTGAAAGGTTTCTCAAGGCTTCCCAGGGAAGGGAATTAGCTTTTGGGAATGGTGGCAGCGGACCATATCTAAGCTGGTAGTTAAGCTTAGAAGTCTTCATGCAGGCCCCCGCAGTTGTACCCTAAAGTTCAAAGTGGGGATACAGCCTTGACAGATGGTTTCCCCAGTTTGGAAAGGTGTCATGCAACTGTTTGGTTATTTCCAATAAAACGTCCTGTGCCTTTGTGCTGTCTTCGTTACATTCATCATTAAAAATCTTGGTTGGCTGCCCTGACGGATTCCCATACAGCCTCGTTAGCTCTTTGTTCAGTTGTGTCACTTTCATGGGCTCCAGGATGCTGTTTGGCCTGTTCATCCCCAGGAAGCCGAAGGAAAATTTCTCGTTATTGTCTGAGTGCTCACAGCAAATGGCTGTCCAGATGTGGCTGGGCACCACCACCCGCTCTGCATCTCGAATGATGTTCCTTTGATTGTCATCCTTCTTAATGGGGATTTTATATTTTTCATTGGGCACTGCTCCAGTCACTAGAAAGGGTTTCCCTTTCTGATTTTTTGCATTAAGGCATCTGTTTTTTAACTGCGTCTTGAGACTTCGTTCCAGCTCATACCAATTGACCCTATTGAATCAGGGGTACATGGGGACCGCATTGGTGAGCGTGAAGGTGGCTATTCGGCCTTGACCACACTGGAAGGAGTTTGGGTTCAGGTGTCCCCGGTCATCGTGTGTTTTCTCATAATCTTCATTGATGGCTTGCTTTTCTTTCAGTTTTTCTTTGATGGATTGGTTTTCTTTCTGTTTTTTCTGTTTCAGGTCTCGAAGCAGTTTTCCTTCCATCTCCATGTTTGCCTCTGATAAACCAGCCATCTGGAAATAGAGAAGGCCAGAGTCCTTACATTCAACTTGCATCAAAATGTCCATGACACACAGAGCAGCAGGGAATCAAGGGCAGAACCAATCTCTGTCTCTTGACTCTATGTATTTTCATCACCCTTCTCTGAATCCCCCTCTTTTCTTGCTTTATCTGTTTGATTTACAGTGCCCAGCAAATGATTTAATGCGCTGGCCAGTTCTCCCAGCAGGAGGAGCATTCTTACCTGCACTCTTTGTGTGTCTCCTGGCCCAGATCACGGCTTGTCTGTCTCCTGGCCCAGATCACAGCATTATGGCACTTGCACGAACAGGACTAACATAAAACTAAAGCAGTGCATTCAATATGAGAGAGGTGACTTATAAATGCAGTGCCCTGTGGTGCACACTATTGATACTGCAGCCATAAAGAGGGGGAAAGGGTTGCTGGGGTCTCTATGGGGCAGAGTTACATTGTTTGGGTGCCTGAACTATGGATTTCCAGAGTTTTGAACGTCTGAGTTTCTTGTGCAGCAAGTTCAACCTTAACTCTGAATTTCTTGGCTTTGTAATGGTTGTTTTTTTTTACTAGCTAAAACATTCTCATAAGGATTTTTACCCTTTAGTTACTCATTTGATCTCAACTTCTCCTTTATGAACTTGTGGGGTTTGTTTGATTGTTTGACTGAGAAGAACAGTAGAAAGAGAAGAGAGTTACAAACCCCACAAATATATCACAACATCCAACCAATAAGCAAAACTACAGCATTCTTACCTCCACACATTGACCTATTCTAATAAATGTAAATTGCAAAAATTATCTCCCAATGGTATATAGATCTTCACTACCTGCTTTATGAAGTTAATGAGCTCTGAGATTGTATAATGCTGAGACAAGGTGCATGAGGTAATATTTTTTACAGGACCATCTTCTGCTAGTGAAAGAGACAAGCTTTCAAGCTACATAGTGTTCTTCTTCAGGTATGAAGAAGAGCTCTGTGTTAGCTCGAAAGCTTGTCTCTCTCACCAACAGAAGTTGGTCCAATAAAGGACATTACCTCACCCATAGAATTGGAAGGGACTTCTGGAAGTCCTCTAGTTTAATCCCCAGACAGTTTTTTATCCCAGTTCCTAAATGGCCCCCTCAAGTACTGAACTTATAACCCTAGGTTTAGTAGGCCAATGCGCAAACCACTGAGCTATCCATCCCCACCTTGTTGCCCTAATATCCTGGGACCAACATGGCTACAGCAACACTGCAAACTATAATGTTGTCAGTTATTTTCCATAGGAGATGTTCATCTAGGACAAAAACAATGAGGAGTTCTGTGGCACCTTAAAGACTAACAAATTTATTTGGGCATAAGCTTTCATGGGCTGGAACCCACTTCATGCATCTGACGAAGTGGGCTCCATCCTACGAAAGCTTATGCCTAAATAAATGTGTTAGTCTTTAAGGTGCCACAGGACTCCTCATTGTTTTTGCTGAAACAGACTAACATGGCTACCCCTCTGAAACTTGTCACCTAGGACAGTTGTGGCCTTTTCCATTTTGACAGAATGTACCCCTGTGTTCACACCCTACACACTATTGTAATAATCTTTGTACAAAAGAGGTGTCTTGTAAGGTATCATTTGAAAACTCGTAAGTTGCTGGTCAATATTGTCCTGATAAAATATGTGTGGCAACATTGTGTGAGAAGTTATAAGATTCTCCTGCATGGTGTTATTAATACATGTTCCAAACCACAGCCCTGCCTAAAGAGAAGCTGGCAAACAGGTCTATTCTAAACAAAGGAATTACACATAGACACCCTGTCTCCTGAATCTCAGCTGGAAATGCTTCTCAAAGGGGAGACAGGACTATAAAAAGAGGGAAACACCCCAAGACACCCCCCTCTCTGCCCTTCGTAATCACCAAACTGTAAACCCTGTATATGATGGAAACCATTTCAAGCCATGGGGTGCGGCAGCACCCGCAGTGCCCCTCGTTCCAGCACCTATGGTATGCTGGGGAGAAAAGATTTGAACTTGGGTCTTCCCCCATTTGTGTAGAGTACCTGAATGTCTGGCCTATGGGACAGGTCTCTCAGAGTTTCCTACTGAAGCTGTTCCACTGTGTATGAATACAGAAATAGTCCTTAGGCCAGGGAGAGAGTGAGACTGACTCTAGAGTTCAGTGGTTAGAGCATCATGTGGGAAACCCAATATGCAGTCCCCCTGCTCCAATGCAGGCTTAATTATTCATACACCATGAAGAGCTTCAACAGGAGAGACTGAGGGTATGTCTACACTACGAAATTAGATCGAATTAATTGAAGCCGGTTTTAAAGAAATCGGTTGTATACAGCCGATTGTGTGTGTCCCCACATAAAATGCTCTAAGTGCATTAGTTCGGTGGACCGCGTCCACAGTACCGAGGCTAGCGTCGACTTCCGGCGCATTG
>NW_020687098.1:0-9006 GCF_002925995.2 Terrapene triunguis | reverse complement strand
CCCCTCCCGGGCTCCGGCTGCGCTGGGGAAGCGCCCGGCCGGGGGCGCAGGGTCTGGAGGTCTGGGGGCTGCCCGGCAAACCGTGAAGCCAGTAGCGCTCGGGCAGCTGTTTCGTGTGGCTGGGAGGGAGGAGGGGGAATGCGGGGCACTCAGGGGAGGGGGCAGAGTTGGGGCGGGGACTTTGGGGAAAGGGGCGGAGTTGGGGCGGGACCAGGGCCCTGTGGAGTGTCCTCTTTTTTAAAACCTTAAATATGGTAACCCTAAGTATGGATGTGTAGAAGCAGATGGGGTGGGCTGAAAAGGCAGGGGAGAGATCCTCTAGAGAGGCAGGAGGGTTTGAGCAGAATGGCATGGATGGGCTTACTGGGACAGATCCTCAGTTGGTGTAAATCAGTGTAGCTCTGTTGAAGTTACAGGAGCTACAGCAATTAGATTTAGCTATTGCTGAGGAACTGGTCCACTAAGGACAGTTTATTGATGTGGCAAGTGTGTCTCAGTCCATGAGGTATGTCATATCTTTAATACACAGGCACATTGCCTGCATTGTTCAACCTGCTTCTTATGCACCCACTGGGGGAACTTCTACTCTGGCATTCACACCTTGGCAACCCAGCTGACTTCAATGTGTTGGACAGGTACAGATCACTGAGAGCAGAAGATGGGGTATATGTGAGAGGCAGTGTTATCAGCTGGTTGGAGCAGGAAACTGGGGTTCAGGCAGGGGTGAAAGTAACTTAAAGGACTTGCCGGTACTCTGGAGTCCTGAGGACGGGCGTGGCTTCCACCAGAAGAGGCGGGGCCTTTAAATCCCCAGGCCCTTTAAATCAGTATTTAAAGGGCCCGGGGCTAGGGCTGTGGTAGCAGCAGCTGGGAGCCCCAAGCCCTTTAAATCACCCCCTGAGCTCCCAGCTGCAGAGGTGGCTGTGAGCCCTGGGTTTTGGGGGCGATTTAAAGGGGCGATTTAAAGGGCCTGGGGCTCTAGCCGCTGCTACCGCAGCGGAGCCCCGGGCCCTTTAAATTGCTGACAGAGCCCCGGGGCTCCAGCTGCAGGGCCCGGGGCTTCGGCTGCCGCTACCCTCTAGGGCCCTTTAAATCATTTCCGGAGCCCTGCTGCTGGAGCCCTGGGGTAGAGGCGGCAGGGCTCCGGTGGCTATTGAGAGGGTCCGGGGTGGTAGAGGCAGCGGGAGCCCCGAACCCTTTCAATAGCCACCAGAGCCCTGCCGCCGCTACCCCAGGGCTCCGGCAGGCTCCGGGGGCTATTTAAAGGGCCCGGGGCTCCCACTGCCTCTACCATCCCAGGCCCTTTAAATTGTCCACGGAGCCGTGGGGGGCTCCAGCGGCAATTTAAAGGGCACAGGGCAGTAGCAGCGGCAGGAGCCCTGGGCCCTTTAAATCACCACCCGAGCCCCGCCGCTGCTACCCCAGGGCTCTGGCAGCGGGGCTCTGGTGGCAATTTAAAGGGCCCTGGGCTCCAGCCCTTTAAATTGCTGCCTCAGGAAGCTGGTCCAACCTGGTATGGCGCACCAGCTCTTGCCGGCAGGGGTGGCAGGTTTGTAGAAATGTTGGTGGTGCCCAGAACCTGCTCCTGCCCAAACTCTGCCCCCCCAAACTCCACCCCCCACTTGCCCAAGGCTCTGGGAGGGAGTTTGGGTGGGGGAGGAGGTCTGGGGTGCAGGCCCTGGGCTGGGGCAGGGGAGTGGGGTGCAGGAGGGGTGCAGGATGCAGGCTTTGGGAGGGAGTTTGGGGATGGGAGGGGGTGCAGAGGGAGGGGGTGCAGGTTCTGGGAGGGAGTTTGGGGATAAGAGGGGGTGCGGAGGGAGGGGGTGCAGGGGGGAGGGCTGTGGGGTGAGGCTGGGGGTGGATTTGGGGTGTGGCTGGGGATGAGGGGTTTGGAGTGTGGGAGGGGACTTAGGGCTGAGGCAGAGGGTTAGGGTGCATGGGGATGAGGGCTCTGGCTGGGGCTGGAGATGAGGGGTTTGGGGTGTTGGAGAGGCTCAGGGCTAGGACAGAGGGTTGGGGTGTGGGGGGATGAGGGCTCTGGCTGGGGGTATGGGCTCTGGGGTGGGACAGGGCTGGGGATGAGTTTGGGGTGCAGGCAGGCTGCCCTGGGACTGGAGCCAGAGAGGAGGACTCTCCCCAGCCCTCTCCCTGCCGGCAGCAGCAAGCTCTGGGGTAGGGACCCCCCCACTGTCACTGCATGTGCTCCTAGGGCCCCTCTCAGGTCCAGGAATTTCCCTTGCTTCCCCTGTAGTGGGTGCCATGCCAGGGGGGGCGGGGGGCTGCCATCACATGTGCACCTCCTCCCCTGTTGCTGCCCCTCACTGTAGCCTCACTGGGGGTGGGGGATGGGGCTGCCCCTTGCCCAGCGTGTGGTAAGAGCAGTGACTGCAGGCAGGGGGGGCGGCTGTACTGGTGGAGGGTCCCACTGGAAAATGAAAGGGTCTGAGGGGGAAGGGCAGCCTGCCCTGGCAGTAATGAGGGGGGGGCACTAGGACCTTGCGGTGGCAGTTAATGCAGGCAGGCAGCATGGAGCTTCAGGGGAGAGACACGGAAGCTCTGCTCCGGCCCCCAGGGAGGCGCATGGGGGCAGCAAAGGGGGGCCGGGGCACACTCAGGGGAGGCGTGGGGGGGCAGCAAGTGGGGCCAGGGGGGAGACCAGGCCCCGAAGATTCGTGGAGCCGGGCCCCCGGACCCTCAATATTGCTGGAGCCAGGAGGAGGAGTCAGAGAGGGAGAGAATGCTCCATTTTCTTGCAGGTACGCTACTGCACCTTTTCTTACCGGTCCTCCATACCGGCTTACTTTCACCTCTGCCTGTGGCAAATTCGCCATTGAGCGCCCTGAAATTCCCCGAATTTCGCCATTGAGCTCCAGGAGTTGAAATCGTACCGGCCCTGGAGTGCCTGATGGTTGGCGATCCTGAGCTGGAAGCCACTTATTAAGTAGACCTTTCTGCCAAAAAAGTCAAGTTTTTTGGCATCTTTAGCCTTGGGAGTCAGCCCTTGTCAATCCTGTTTCTCCCTGGTGGTGGGTGCATACAAAAATTGATAGCCCTTGGGAGGGACAAAGTACTTCTTCTCCATCCTCTCTGCAGTAGGTTGGAGAGATGCAGGAGTCTGCCATAGAGCTTTTATAGGCTCCAGGATGGCATCGTTCAATGGCAGGGCCACCCGTGATGGCCCTGAGGCTGCTAAAATATCCGCTAGGGCGTGGGAGGATTCAGAGATCTCCTCTGCCAGGATACCCAGGTTCTGGACTAGCCTCGTCAGGAGTTTCTGGTGCACCCTGTAATTGTCCTGGGAGGGCGTTATAGCTGTTCCCACCACCGCCTTGTCAGAAGAGGAGGAAGAAGAAGCCTGTACAGGCACAGGTCTGTATTCTTCGCCCTCTGCCCCGGATGGGTCCAGTGGGGGCAGGTCCTGTAGGCCTGTACTGTGCTTGGCACAGGGACCAATCCCTATTCCCCATATATCCTGATATAACAGAGTAGGACCTTCTAGAGTGGGGGGCCCTGGAGTGGATGAAAAACCCAGGGATTTCAGAATGGCACTGCAGTGGCACTTGCTGTTGCACTGGTGGCCAGGCCATTGGCAGTATGCCCTGGCTCATGTCAGCCATAGGGTATCGCCGATCAGAGCAGTGTCAGCTCCTGCGCAAGGTATAGTACTCTACTTCAGAATTGGAGTCCGAGGAGGCATTTCTCAGTGACCAGGGTGGAGCGGTACTGACCGGTGCCAGAGAATGATGCCAGGAGGGAGGAGATCAGCGCTGTGCCAACATGACCAGCTTGCCCTTTGACAGCACCTGCCTTGGTGCAGTGGTGGTCCTTGTGTCCGGCGCTGCCAATGTTAATTCCCGAATGGCTGGGAAGGTGGCATCAGAAGGGATAGTAAGTCCCTGGTTGCCTCAAACACCTCCGGCGTAGATAGTAGTGCTAGGGCTGTCGAACCCCGATGGCTCTCACTTGGTGGAGAGTCCAATGGTACCAGACTCCCTGGCGCTCTTTCTGGGGCCAGAGTCAACAGTACTACTCTCTCCCCTGGCATTTCCGAGTGGCTCAGCATGGGTCACACTCTAGATTCATAGATTCTAGGACTGGAAGGGACCTCGAGAGGTCATCGAGTCCAGTCCCCTGCCTGCATGGCAGGACCAAATACTGTCTAGACCATCCCTGATAGACATTTATCTAACCTACTCTTAAATATCTCCAGAGATGGAGATTCCACAACCTCTCTAGGCAATTTATTCCAGTGTTTAACCACCCTGACAGTTAGGAACTTTTTCCTAATGTCCAACCTAGACCTCCCTTGCTGCAGTTTAAGCCCATTGCTTCTTGTTCTATCCTTAGAGGCTAAGGTGAACAAGTTTTCTCCCTCCTCCTTATGACACCCTTTTAGATACCTGAAAACTGCTATCATGTCCCCTCTCAGTCTTCTCTTTTCCAAACTAAACAAACCCAATTCTTTCAGCCTTCCTTCATAGGTCATGTTCTCAAGACCTTTAATCATTCTTGTTGCTCTTCTCTGGACCCTTTCCAATTTCTCCGCATCTTTCTTGAAATGCGGTGCCCAGAACTGGACGCAATACTCCAGCTGAGGCCTAACCAGAGCAGAGTAGAGCGAAAGAATGACTTCTCGTGTCTTGCTCACAACACACCTGTTAATACATCCCAGAATCATGTTTGCTTTTTTTGCAACAGCATCACACTGTTGACTCATATTTAGCTTGTGGTCCACTATAACCCCTAGATCCCTTTCTGCCGTACTCCTTCCTAGACAGTCTCTTCCCATTCTGTACGTGTGAAACTGATTTTTTCTTCCTAAGTGGAGCACTTTGCATTTGTCTTTGTTAAACTTCATCCTGTTTAACTCAGACCATTTCTCCAATTTGTCCAGATCATTTTGAATTATGACCCTGTCCTCCAAAGCAGTTGCAATCCCTCCCAGTTTGGTATCATCCACAAACTTAATAAGCGGACTTTCTATGCCAATATCTAAGTCGTTAATGAAGATATTAAACAGAGCCGGTCCCAAAACAGACCCCTGCGGAACCCCACTCATTATGCCTTTCCAGCAGGATTGGGAACCATTAATAACAACTCTCTGAGTACGGTTATCCAGCCAGTTATGCACCCACCTTATAGTAGCCCCATCTAAATTGTATTTGCCTAGTTTATCGATAAGAATATCATGCAAGACCGTATCAAATGCCTTACTAAAGTCTAGGTATACCACATCCACAGCTTCTCCCTTATCCACAAGACTCGTTATCCTATCGAAGAAAGCTATCAGATTGGTTTGACATGATTTGTTCTTTACAAATCCATGCTGGCTCTATCGGCATCTCTATGGCCCATTGATTTTGGGGTTGGAGAATGCCCCCAGTCAATCTTTCTCTGCTTCTTTCTTGATACCGGTGATGAAGAAGGGTGCCAAGAGTCCTGTGCAAGAGTTGACTTCCTTGGTGCCAGGAGTTCCGGGGTGTTGGCACGGAGTTCTTTCTCAGTGTCGGGGAGGCGGAACGGCACTGCACCTCACTCAGAGACACCCAGGCACTTATCACTGAAGTCAAAGTGCTCGGTGCTGAGTCCCCATGACTTAGCTCTGAAGGGGGCCGGTGCGCAGCCTCCATGAGGAGGAACTTAAGTCTGTCTCCCTGTCCTTTTTTGTTCTGGGTCTAAAGCCCCTGCAGATCCTGTAATGCTCCTGCATGTGGGCCTCGCCCAGGCACTTAACGCAGCTAGCGTGTGGGTCACTAACCAGCATCAGTTTATGGCACGACACACATGGTTTGAACCCCGGGGACTGAGGTGCCGGGGAAGGGCTAGCCCCGCTAAGCGGGGTTTGCTACTGACTATACTACTAACTAGCTAATTAACTAACTAAAACTTAACTCTAAAAAGATAACTATTTACAATCTACAAAACAAGTCCACTGAGAAAATATACTTGTGGGAAAAACGCAAGAATGAGCAGAAGTTACAGCAACTGTTACAGGCAGTAAGAAGGAACTGAAGGGGCAGTGGGGCCCTATGTACTGGCGCTATGAGGGCACGACTCCCGGGGGCACCACAGCTGACCCAGCGGATACCACTGAGGGAAAACTTTCCAGTGACAGTGCTCAGGGCGAGCACACACCTGCATTGGAATGGACATGAGCAAGCATGTGAAGAACTTATGTCGCTCAGGGGTGTGAATAAACCACCCCCCAAAGCGAGGTAAGTTACCCTGACCTAAGCACCAGTGTGGACAGTGCTATGACGGTGGGAGAGCTTTTCCTGCCAACATAGCTACTGCCGCTCATGGAGTGGTTTTCCATCGGTATAAAGCATCCTCACCAGACGTGCTGCATCAGTGCAGCGAAGTGCTGTACGTGTAGACATGGCCTAAGCGTCTTAATCCAGCTTTCATGACAGCCCGTTGTGAAGTCATCAGTACCACAGGTGGGAGGTCAAAATGAACTCACTCTCACAGATGATGAGGGTAAGAGGGAGCATATGGGAATGACTACAGTCTCCTTGCTGCCACAGTTATTCACACTAATTTATCATTTCCCCCCCTTAATTAAAATTCTAGCTGCATCAGACGAGGCATCAAGCAGACTATCAGTCACTGCACTGCTGAGCTCACTGGCTATGAGCCTTGAGCAAACAGCAGCCATCCAAAAATGGAGGTTCCACATTTCTTCCGCAGCTCCCCTTGATCAGCCTGGCTGATGACATTCAGAGCCTGAACTTACTTCCTGGTTCTTTTACAAAACCCTTGCAGACCCTCTCATTTTATATCCACTAGCTCACTTTAGTCCAGCCTGGGCATTGTCCAAGGTGAGCCCAGCAGCCTTGTTCCAGAGGTAAACTGCATACGGTCTCCCACAGTATTCTTGCCAACAAGTTAAAGAAGTATGGGCTGGATGAATGGATTATAAGGTGGATAGAAAGCTGGCTAGATCATCGGGCTCAACTGGTAGTGATCAATGGCTCCATGTCTAGTTGGCAGCCAGTATCAAGCAGAGTGACCCAAGGGTCAGTCCTGGGGCCGGTTTTGTTCAATATCTTCATTAATGATCTGGAGGATGGCCTGGATTGCACCCTCAGCAAGTTTGCAGATGACACTAAACTGGGAGGAGTGGTAGATACGCTGACGGGTAGGGATAGGATACAGAAGGACCTAGACAAAAGAGAGGATTGGGCCAAAAGAAATCTGATGAAGTTCAACAAGGACAAGTACAGAGTCCTGCACTTAGGATGGACGAATCCCATGCACTGCTACAGACTAGGGACTGAATGGCTAGGCAGCAGTTCTGCAGAAAAGGACCTAGGGGTTACAGTGGACGAGAAGCTGGATATGAGTCAACAGTGTGCCCTTGTTGCCAAGAAGGCTAACGGCATTTTGGGCTGTATAAATAGGGGCATTGCCAGCAGATCGAGGGACATGATCGTTCCCCTCTATTTGACATTGGTGAGGCCTCATCTGGAGTACTGTGTCCAGTTTGGGGCCCGACCCTACAAGAAAGATGTG
Organism: Terrapene triunguis; assembly: GCF_002925995.2. Taxonomy (NCBI): domain Eukaryota; kingdom Metazoa; phylum Chordata; order Testudines; family Emydidae; genus Terrapene; species Terrapene triunguis. The sequence goes on along the minus strand of NW_020687098.1, from coordinate 1,491 downwards.
GAAAAATTGGAAACAGTCCAGTGGAGGGCAACAAAAATTATTAGGGGGCTGGAGCACATGACTTATGAGGAGAGGCTGAGGGAACTGGGATTATTTAGTCTGCAGAAGAGAAGAATGAGGGGGGATTTGATAGCTGCTTTCAACTACCTGAAAGGGGGTTCCAAAGAGGATGGATCTAGACTGTTCTCAGTGGTACCAGATGACAGAATAAGGAGTAATGGTCTCAAGTTGCAGTGGGAGAGGTTTAGATTGGATATTAGGAAAAACTTTTTCACTAAGAGGGTGGTGAATCACTGGAATGGGTTACCTAGGGAAGTGGTGGAATCTCCTTTCTTAGAGGTTTTTAAGGTCAGGCTTGATAAAGCCCTGGCTGGGATGATTTAGCTGGGGATTGGTCCTGCTTTGAGCAGGGGGTTGGACTAGATGACTTCCTGAGGTCCCTTCCAGCCCTGAGATTCTATGATTCTATGACTCTCATCAGCTCATTTGGGCAACATACTGTGGTATTTGCCCTGTGGATGTCAGCTCAGTTCACCTTGGCTTTGCAGTTTGTTTTTGTTTTTTTACTAATTTCTCCTACTGTACAAGAGAATGCTCATGCGCTGAGAAGAGTCTGTGACTATGTAACCCACTGGTGAATGTGTGTTACAGGCCCCCGCTGTGCCTGATCTGCACATATGATAATGGAGGTTTTTAAGATCAGGCTTGACAAAGCCATGGCTGGGACGATTTAGTTGGGGATTGGTCCTGCTTTGAGCAGGGGGTTGGGACTAGATGACCTCCTGAGGTCCCTTCCAACCCTGATATTCTATGATACTAATATAGTCCCTTTTCAGTCCTGGCAGCACCACCCCTTAGGGATGATCAGGGACAAACCCCTCAGGAAACATCTCAGATCAGCTTGAGAAAATGGTTAACGACAATGATGGGTCCCAACCAAACCCCTGAATCCAACATCTCTGAACGTTGGGGCTGTTTGGAGACAGATCCCAACTTTGCAGCCTAGGCCCATCTCTTGTTAAAGCTTCAGGCAGAGGTGAAAGTAAGCCGGTACGCCCCGGCTTCCCCAGGCGGCAATTTAAAGGGCCTGGGACTCCTAGAAGAGGCTGGAGCCCCAGGCCCTTTAAATTGCTGCCAGAGCCCTGCTGCTGGAGCCCTGGGGTAGTGGCAGCGGGGCTCCGGGGGTTCTTTAAAGGGCTCCTTTAAGGGGCTCCTGCTGCCTCTACTGCCCTGGGCTCTTTAAATAGCTGCCGGAGCCCTGCTGCCGCTACCCCAGGGCTCCGGGGGCTATTTAAAGCGGGGGGGGGGGGGTCCTGGGCCCTTTAAATAGCCCCCAGAGCAGCGGCGGGGCTCCGGGGGCTATTTAAAGGGCCCGGGGCTCCCTCTGCCTCTATGGCCCCGGCCCTTTAAATAGCCACCAGAGCCCCACCGCCGCTGCTACCCCAGGGTTCCGGCAGCAGGGCTCCAGAGGCTATTTAAAGGGCCCGGGGC
>NW_020687097.1:0-1541 GCF_002925995.2 Terrapene triunguis | reverse complement strand
TGCTCCAGCCGCCGGAAGAACCTCCAGCCGATAGCCAGCAGCTGCAGCCACCGGGAGTCTGCCCCACCGGGCTCCTGCCACCTGAGAAACCTCTCTCCGATGGCCAGCAGCTGCAGCTACCGGGAGTCTACCCCACCACGCTCCTGCCGCGGGAAGAATTGCAAGCCCATCGCCAGCAGCCGCAGCCGCTGAGAGACTGCCCCCCCACGCCCCTGCCGCCGGAGAGATCAGCCGCCCAGCTGCTGCTACCACCAGGAGCCCGTCCCCATGTGCCGAAGCTGCTAGGGAAAAAACACCGCTGCCCAGCTGCTGCTCCTGGCGCCAGGTAACTGCCCCGCTGAGCCCCAGCACCTACCCCCACGAGGGGACTGTCCCACAGCCCCCACCACCACCCATGTCACCGGGGGACTCCTGCCCCGCGCCCCGGCTGTCGCTGCCTGTGCAGCCTGGGGAGCCCCGCCACGTGCTCCAGCCAATGCTGCCCGAGCCACCGCCGGGGGATCCCTGTGCCCCAGCCGCTGCCACATGTGCAGCCTGGGGACCCCTGCCCCACGTCCCAGCCACTGCCGCTTGCGCTGCCCGGGGAGCCCCACCACCTGCCCCAGCCGCTGCCGCCTGATTCGCCGGGGGTCTCCTGCCCTGCGCCTTGGCTGCAGCTGTCTGGGCAGCCTCGCCACGTGCCCCAGCCGCTGCTACTTGAGCCGCCAGAGGATCCATGCCTGGCACCTCAGCCGCCGCCGCCCACGATGCCTTGGGAGCTTCCCGATGCGCTCCAGCAGGCAAGACCCCGACCTGCCACCTGCTGGCAGCTCCAGTCACCGGGAGATTGGAGCGGCTGGCACGTGGCGGGGCAGAGGCGGAAAGATGCCCCCACTGCACTCCAGCCGTGGAGGGACTCGCCCGCCGCTCACCAGCAACCCCAGCCGCCAGGGGTCAGCCCCGCCACGTGTGAGCTGCCCCAGACGCCGAGCCCCACTGCCCCCCAGTCACAGAGGGGTTTTCCCACCGCCTACCAGCAACCCCAGCCGCCGGGGGACTGCCCCGCCACGGGCGAGCTGCTCCAGAACCCGAGAGACCTGCCCGCCGATCACCAGACACTCCAGCTGACGAGGGACTCCCCAGCTGCCCACCAACCGCTCCAACCACCGGGGGACCCCCCAGCCACTCTTCTACTGCCCCAACCGTTGGGGTCCCTCCCCCCACCCTTCTGCTGCTCTAGTCGGCAAGATACCCCCCCCACCCCACAGCAACTGCAACTATTGAGCGTTCCCCCTGCTACACCCCAGCTGCCAAGAGACCTCCGCCCTACACCCCAACAGCCCCAGCTGCTGCGAGATGTCTCCCCTGTTCTCCAGCAGACACCAGACACACCCCCTGCTCTTCAGCAGCCCTTGCCGCCGAGAGGCAACACCCCCCCCGACCCTCAGCGGGACACCCCCACTGCTCCTCAAGAGCTCCAGCCGCCCGGAGGCATCCCCAGTGCTCCTGGGGCACAGCTACCGCTGAGGGATGCCCCCACCACCGCCAGCCATGTGCCAGAA
>NW_020687096.1:0-2059 GCF_002925995.2 Terrapene triunguis | reverse complement strand
GGAATTATGGGTCGAGCCGCCAATGCCTTCTGGGTAAAAAAATGTGTCGAGGGTGCTTTTGGGTCAGTGTCGTCATCTGTCCGTCACTACCGCCGTCCCTCCCTCCCTGAAAGCGCCGGCGGGAAATCAGTTCGCGCACTTTTCTGGTCAGTGACAGCGCGGACGCCACAGCACTGCGATCATGGATCACGCTGCGACCATCTCTGCAGTTGTGGCCGTTCTCAACACCTCGCAGCTTATCATACACCTTTCCCTGAGGCAGATGCAGAGAAATCGGGCGAGGAGGCTACGGCACCGCCGTGAGGGCCTGAAGTCGGAGAGTAGCACAGAGCTGTCAGAAACCACGAGACCCAGCACCCAGGACATCACGGTGGCAATGGGTCATGTGGATATTGTGGAATGGCGATTCTGGGCCAGGGAAACAAGCACGGACTGGTGGGACCGTATAGTGCTGCAGGTCTGGGACGAATCCCAGTGGCTGCGAAACTTTCGCATGCGGAAGGGGACTTTCCTCGAACTTTGTGAGTTGCTGTCCCCTGCCCTGAAGCGCAATGACACCCGGATGCGAGCAGCCCTGACTGTCCAGAAGCGAGTGGCCATAGCTCTCTGGAAGCTTGCAACGCCAGACAGCTACCGGTCAGTCGCGAACCACTTTGGTGTGGGCAAATCTACCGTGGGGGTTGTTGTGATGCAAGTAGCCAACGCAGTCGTTAAGGTACTGCTCTCAAAGGTAGTGACCCTGGGAAACGCGCAGGTCATCATAGATGGCTTCGCCGCGATGGGATTCCCAAACTGCGGTGGGGCTATAGATGGGACTCACATCCCTATCCTGGGACCGGACCACCAGGCCAGCCAGTACATTAACAGAAAGGGCTACTTTTCAATGGTGCTGCAAGCACTGGTGGACCATAGGGGACGTTTTACCAACATCAACGTCGGATGGCCGGGCAAGGTTCATGACGCTCGCGTGTTCAGGAACTCTGGTCTGTTTAGACGGCTGCAGGAAGGTATTTACTTCCCGGACCACAAAATAACTCTTGGGGATGTGGAGATGCCTACAGTGATCCTCGGGGACCCAGCCTACCCGCTAATGCCCTGGCTCATGAAGCCCTATACTGGCGCCCTGGACACAGAAAAAGAACTGTTCAACTACCGTCTGAGCAAGTGCAGAATGGTGGTGGAGTGTGCTTTTGGCCGTCTCAAAGGGAGATGGAGAAGCTTACTGACTCGCTGTGATCTCAGCGAAACCAATATCCCCATTGTTATAGCAGCTTGCTGTGTGCTCCACAATCTCTGTGAGAGCAAGGGGGAGACCTTTATGGCAGGGTGGGAGGTTGAGGCAAATAGCCTGGCTGCTGATTACGCCCAGCCAGACAGCCGGGCGATTAGAAGATCCCAGCGGGACGCGCTGTGCATCCGGGAGGCTTTGAAAGCAAGGTTCCAGACTGAGCAGGGTAACCAGTGACTGTTAAGTTTGTGGACACAGAAGCTGAACCTCCAGTTACATACCCCCTTCCCAAAAAATAAAATCAGTTCTATTTTGTCAATGAACACCATTGTCTTTATTACTGTTTTCGCGGGAATGTTTTAAACCGGGGACGCAGACTGTGGCGGGGGGCGGGTTTAGTGTTCTGATGCAAATGATGCTTCTAAACTCCAGGAATGACAGGCTCCTCAGTGGTGGACTGGTTGTTTCAACGGAGCCTGCCAGCACTCCTGGGCGGGACTGCGTGTATGTGTCGGCTAGGTGACTTTCTGGCAGGGGGAGGAGGGTTACAGATCCCCTGCTGCGTGGCTCTGTGATCCAGGATAAGGACCGCTGCATAAGATCTGTAACTGCCCTGCCCCGCCACAAAGTCACAGAGCAACCCCCCACTTCCCCCCAGGACATGAAAACCACCTCCCAGACTGACCAGGGTCACTAGTGACTGCACTGTGTATGTGTCCTGATGCTGGACCTGTACCCTGCTAAAGATGACTGTCCTGTCCAATTACCAAGCCCCTTCCCCCCCTTCAGACAGACTCTCCTCCAAAAGAAAGTCATGGAAACAGTAATTAA
>NW_020687095.1:0-3242 GCF_002925995.2 Terrapene triunguis | reverse complement strand
CCCCCCCCCATGTGTCCCGATATTTTCTTCCCCTCATCTGGTCACCCTACCGGGTGGCCTCTCTCCCCTGCATACTGTATAAGTCAATTTCCATCTGAGAGCTGGTCAGTGGTCTATGTAAGATGGTCCTGGCCCAGATCCTAGTGCACAGAGGGCCATGTCACAGGATCCACCCTCCCGCGAGTGGTTCTCTTGACAGCCTCAAGAGAGAGGCCAGGAGCTTTGTAGTCACAGAGACTGAGCCTCTCATCTCTTCCTCAAAGATGGTCGTGCAGTTGCAGGGCAATAGTGGGAGAGATTTTCTGTGCTGCTGTTCTTTGTACCCCTCATCTTTCCCATCTCAGTCTGGCATTTTTCACCAGGACAAAATTCACTCTTTAAAATATGAATTTGACAGCAAGCCAGCACTTGTGGTCCCTGCTCAGGAGAGCCCTGAAATGGGAGAACAGGTCAGGAGCGAGGTGCTGTGACAGAGCTGGGTGTGGAGAACATACACTGTTGCATTTGGCCCACAGCATGCCTAACTCCTGGCACTGCCGTCAGCACTCCTCTTGCCCTGTCAAAGTCAGGTGGGGAAAATTCTTAACCTCCCTTTCTGCAAGGTACTTGGCAAAACTCTTTGTGCTCCCGATGGCTTTCCCCCATTGTTATCCAAAGTGAATGCATGGGTGGGCAGTTTAGAGGGAAGCAGTCAAAGGCCACACACAACATGGGAGCCACGTAGGATGTGCACTTACCTGTTGTACATGCACAAATGCGTGCATTTGGATGCACAAACTAGATATCTGCACATGGACACTGGCGGCTGTACGTGCAGTTTCTTGATTTTCTTTCACAAACAGTTGCATGCAGGTGTGCTTTTGCAGTGGCTATTGGGTGATTTTTCATCCATTGCAGCGGGACTTTGAAATGTAGTCCTACCTGTTTACCTTGGAGTTGCCACTCGGGAGGCAAATCCGAACGAGTAGAGGATGTTTTTATATGGTAGCACCTTGAGTCTCCACCTTAAATCAGGGCTCCATTGTGCTGGGTTCTGCACAATACAAAGTAAGAGACTATCCTTGCCCTGAAGAGCTTTCAGTCTAAATAAACAATACAAACATGGGGTTGAGGGTAAACTGAGGCAAACACAGGTGAACTGACTTGCCTGTGGTCATGCAGCAGGCACTGCCAGGAATAGAACCCATCCTGAATCCATTGTCCTGTCCACTAGCTCATGCTGCTCTTCTAAGGGAAAAGTTCTCCTCTCTGATCCTCCCTGCATTCTCTATCGCCCATTCTACCCTTGCTCCTGGAGCAGAAGTCTGTAGATCTCAGTGGAAATTCCATAGGCGGAATATGCCCAGAGAGAGCTGCAGTGGAGAGAAGAAAGTTGCCAAAACCCCAGAAGTCGATGCTGGGTGGTTATGGGAGTGGCAAATGGGAGGAGACTATATTCAAATTCCCAAGCCTATTTGGCAAAGGTTTCTTCACTCTGTGCTTTGCCTGGTCCCATTTGGCAGATTACTGATCCTTCACCATCTCTGTAGCTCACCATCCTCTTACCAAGATCCTCTCCTGTAGGGAGAGGGAGAGATGTCGTCTTTGCTGTTCACTGGGCCAGGTGGTGGGAGGGTCAGTGAGCTGTGTCCTCTCTCCTCTTCCCCAGGCTTACAGATCGTGTTGAAGTCCATCATGAAGGCCATGGTGCCCCTTCTCCAGATAGGCCTCCTGCTCTTTTTCGCTATTCTGATGTTCGCCATCATCGGCCTGGAGTTCTACAGTGGGAAACTGCACCGAGCTTGCTACACGAATAATTCAGGTAGGCAGGATGCCATCCCACTCTGTCTGTTGTGCATGGCAAGCTGTTGTGAGCCCTTCTCAGCTCAGATGAGTTGGTTTACTGTGCATGAGCCACTCTGTGGCCTTGCCACGCTGAACCCCATGCTGCGGGATGCAGGTGGCATGGTGGCATTGATACTTAAGACACAATGACAATGGCTGAGAAAAGACTGAGCTGCTAGTCCCTGGTGCATGGTGGGGAGAAATTCCATTTCCACACAATGCCCGCTGGAATCAGAGTCAGGCGGTCTCAGGGGTCACTCCCTCTTCTCGCTGCTATGTTCCTGTTGGAGCTCTGGGCTCAGTGATTTCCTCTCTTCTTTTACTGAACGCCACACTTTGTCGTCCTCTCTGTGAGCCTGCTATCAGCCAGGGAGGGTGGCAATGAGGTAGAGCTGGTTGCAAACGTTCACGGTTAGAAAAATGTCAGCCAAAACAGATTTGTCGTGACTATATTTCCCATTTTCTGGCCAGCTCTCCAGTGGGGATGGAGAGATGGGTTGGTTTTGTAATAGATTCCAGCCAAGGATAACCTTACTGTGAGATAATGGGCAGCTTCACCAGCCAGGGATGGTAAATACAAACAATTATAAGTCACTTCTAGTAGGGTTACCATATTTCCACAATCAAAAAAGAGGACACTGGGGGGGGGGGAAGCCCCGCCCTAGCCCCACCCCCATCCACTCCCTCCCACTTCCCACCCCCTGACTGCCCCCCTCAGAACCCCAACCCCCCCTGCTTCTTGTCCCCTGACTGCCCCCTGCTGAGAACCCCCCACCCTAACTGCCCCCCCTAGGACCCTACCTGTCCCCTGACTGCCCCGACCCTTATCCACTCGCATGGGTGGCAGGGTTGTAGAAATTTTGGTGGTGCCCAGAACCCCCCCCCCCACCTGCCTAAGGCTCTGGGAGGGGGGTTGGGTGGGGGGAGGAGCTCTGGGGTGCAGGTCCTGGGCTGGGGATTAGGGTGCAGGAGGGGTGCAGAGTGCAGGTTCTGGGATAGAGTTTGGGTGCTGGGTGCAGGCTCCGGGCTGGGGCAGGGGGTGGGTGTGCAGGAGGGGGTGAGGGGTGCAGGCTCTGGGATGGAGTTTGGGGGTGGGAGGCGGTGCAAAGGGAGGGGGTACAGGCTTTGGGAGGGAGTTTGAGGGCAGGAGGGGGGGTGTGGGAAGGGGGGAGGGGGTTTGGGAGGGAATTTGGGGATAGGAGGGGATGCAGGGGTGAGGGCTGTGGGTCTGAGGATGAGGGGTTCATGATGCAGGAGGGGGCTCAGGGATGGAGCAGAGGATTAGGGTGCGGGGGGATGAGGACTGGGGCTGAGGGGTTTGGGGCATTGGAGAGGCTCAGGGCTAGGGTGGAAGGGCAGGGTAAGGGCAGCCTGTCTTCCCATTAATGGATGGGGGACGCTAGGACCCGGGGGCAGCA
>NW_020687094.1:0-5439 GCF_002925995.2 Terrapene triunguis | reverse complement strand
AAGTGGAGCACTTTGCATTTGTCTTTGTTAAACTTCATCCTGTTTAACTCAGACCATTTCTCCAATTTGTCCAGATCATTTTGAATTATGACCCTGTCCTCCAAAGCAGTTGCAATCCCTCCCAGTTTGGTATCATCCGCAAACTTAATAATCGTACTTTCTATACCAATATCTATACCAATGGCTTGGGGAGATCCATGTGCCTCCGGGGTCGCTGCCTTGGCGAATCAGCCCCCTGGCAGCGCAGCCCCTGGCACCCAGGAGCTAGTCCTTGCTGGTGGGGTGGGGGAGGGCCAGACCCCAAACTGCCCTGGGAGAAATCAGGCGGGGTTGGGGCTGCCCGTGCGCCGTGGGATTGGGAGAGCGCACGGGCAAACGTCTGGACACACATGTGTGCAAGCACGAATACACGTGCCAATCCTCTCAGGGGCAGGCTGTCACCCGGGCACGGGGATCACGCGGGCGTGAACTTAGGGACTTCCGAGGCCCGGGTGGTTTGACCGCTGCTGGGGGTGGGTGGGGCAGCGTCAGCATGAGCCAGGTTCGGAGTGCAGAGACCCGGAGCTTCTGGGTCACCCGCTGGCCCCAAAACGCTTCCTCTCCCTCCCCTTTTATTGACCCCCCCGCAACCCACAGAGCTGGGCCCCAGCGCAGGTGAATGCTTGGAGCCTCTGGGGTGGGGGGAGCTGCACTGGTATAACCCCCCCCCCCCTTGAAATGGATCTTTAATGGCCCACAGCTGGGTAGAGGCGACTGGTACCCGTGAGAATTCGGAAACCAGTCTGCTTAATGCACAGTCATTGATCTGAGGGAGAATCACCCACAGCTCACGTGTTTTCCTATAAGCCTCAGCTCCTCAAGCATAAACCCCTGGGAACGATGTTGGCCTTGCACTGGATCCTGAGTGGCAAACAGAGCAGGCCTAGCTCCCAGGCCTAGAGGGAGCCTCTCTTCTTCCCCCTCTCAGGTACTTGGTCTGTCAAGGGTCCCGCGGAGCAGGGTCTAGGTCATCGTGAGCCCTTTGGGTCTAGAATCCCGCCAACGGCCCTCGAAGCGGAGCCTAGGTTGCCCCAGGCCTCTGCCTTACCTCTTCAGAGGCTAACCGGGGAACGAACTTAACTCATTTCCTTTGCTTCGCAGTTGTACCTTTTTGTTCGCTCCAGAAATATGCCTTGTGGGTGTTTAGTGCTAGCTTAGGGGGGAGGGATAGCTCAGTGGTTTGAGCATTGGCCTGCTAAACCCAGGATTGTGAGTTCAATCCTTGAGGGGGCCACTTCGGGATCTGGGGCAAAATCAGTACTTGGTCCTGCTAGTGAAGGCAGGGGGCTGGACTCGATGACCATCCAAGGTCCCTTCCAGTTCTAGGAGATGAGATATCACCATTTATTTTATTATTCCTTAATTCGTATTTTGGAAGGGGGGAGCTGAGGAACAGACCCAAAGCAAAGCTCAATCGATGTTTCCCCTCTCATCAATCATTCACTTCAGCTTTCAGAGTGGTCGTTGTGACCCACGTTCGCTTGCGCCAGGCCCCCCGATGGCATTTGTGAGCTGGTTCCCTGCTGATCTATTCCAAAGTTCGATGTTGAAACCATATATGCCGATCGAGCCGTTATCAGCCATTAATTCCAGCGCTGTTTCGGCACTTCCAGTAATTTTTCACATCGTTGATCTAATGCTAAGAGAATCCAGCTCCCAGAATCCTTGCGCGAGTTCAGACCTACCGAGCCATACCAAACGCATGCTTGCCACATTCATTCCCGTCAGTCACAGCAATTCAGAATGGTTTGGCACCGGCCCCAACACCCCCCAGGGGAGACAAGGCCGTAAGCTGGCAGAGCCCGGAGAGTCTCAGGGCTGGCTGCAGGATGAAGGGGGCCATTGCAGGCTGCACAGATGTGGCAGGAGGCGTGTGTCCCCGTTAGGGTGACCAGATGTCCTGCTTTTATAGGGACAGTCCCGATATTTAGGGCTCTCTCTTATATAGGCGTCTATTACCACCCACCCCCTGTCCCGATTTTTCCCACTTGCTGTCTGGTCGCACTAGTCCCCGTGTGCGTGCGGGGGACTCTCTCCTTGCTCTGAATACACAGAGGTCTCCAGCGCTCCGTCCGTCCCGGGGCTGCGTTTGGAAGGCCCTGGCCGTGCGGACGACGGGGGAGGGAGGTTTGGGCGCGGTGGGGGCTGACGGCGCTTTCTTCCGCGGCTCTCCAGACCATCCGGGAAGTGACGGGCTACGTCCTGATCGCCATGAACGTCTTCACATACCTGCCCCTGGGGAACCTGCGCGTCATCCGGGGCACGCAGCTCTACGAGGACAAACACGCCCTCTTCGTGCTGCTAAACTACCACACCAACGGCTCGCACGCCCTCCGCCAGGTGGGGTTCAACCAGCTCACGGGTAAGTCCCGCCGCCCCCGGCTGCTGCACGTGACCCGAGTGGGGCGGCTCTCAGCCCACTGCCTAGTGGACAGATAACGTTACGCAAGCAGCATCTGATGCTGGCGGAGAGCCCCGGGGGGCTGCCCCTGCCCCTCTCGAGCTGCCCCCACTGCCACCCCAGGGCAGGGCGGGGACACGCTGGCAGGGGGCAGGGGCGTGTATGGTGCTGGCTGCACCTACTCGCCACATAAACATGGTGACCTCATCCTTGGCCACTGTTTACCTGCGCTCAGATTCGCGGGGGGGAGGAGGAAATCCACTCCAGGTGCCAGGTGACACATCCCGCCCTGGCAATGCCCTGCAGAGCTTCCTCCCTCTGCTGGCAAAATGCAGCCACTGCTGGGGTGGCCGACGGGAGCTGCTCACTACAACGCCAGGCAGCTGAGGGGGAAAATAGACTGGATCAGAGCAGTGGGCCGCCTTGTCTGGCGTCCCCTTCTCCAGGCAGTGGCCAGGACCAATTGCTCTGGAGGGAGATGCAAGCAGCCCTGGAGGCTGCAGGGGGGGTGTCGGGTTGGACTTTGGCCGGGATATGGGGGCTGATCCCCCTGCTCTTACCCAAAGCACCAGGGGATCCCAAACAACCTGAGCGCTCAGGGCTTCCCCTCTGGGTCGGACTCACTCTCAGGGGAGCTCAGGGCTGGGCCGCTGCCCCCGAAGGCCGAGGTGACGTGTTTATCTGCAGGACCAGCAGCTCACGTGCACCAGCCCCGACTTACCTACTCTAGGGTCATGCTGCTGCCGCCCATCACCGTGGTATCTGGGCACTGTCCACAAGTCCCTAGTGCCGTTCCTTGGTGTCTCTGGCACTTCTCTGCTTTGGGGGGGTCAAGGCTCTGCTTTGGGGGTGGAGCATCATTCTTTTGGGGGGGCCTTTCGCAGAGGGGTTCACCAGCGGGGCATTCGGTCTCCTGGTGCCAATGCGGGGGCTGCAATGGTACCAGTCGGAAACCGGGGGGTCCCCAGCATCGTGGAGCCAGTGACCCCCAGGTGCCCTGCCCCCAGCCCCTGGCAAGCCCTCCGAGGCCCCGCCTCTGACCTGTGCCCTCCCGGCAGGTTCTGGGGTGAAAGTCCAGGGGCCGACGGGCGCTTTATGGGCGCTCCTGGCCAATGGGATGGCGGGACGGGTAATCAATCCCCTTATCGGCGCCGAGGAGCAGGTTTATGAGCGTTTCCCGGCCGCGGCTGGGCCAGGAGCAGGTGAACGGTTTGGGGCAGAGGCTGCTCCAAGGTCAGATGCGCCTTGGCTGTGGGAAGAAGCAGGGTCAGGCTGGGCCGGGGCTGAAGGAAAACCCGGAGGGAGGGGTGGACAGTGAATCGGCACTAGGGGGTGCTGTTTAGCAAGGAGCGGGATCAGGAGGGGGCGCTGCCCCCTGGAGTCAGGGCTGAGCCCCACGGCCCAGGATGGGGCTAGGAGGTGCTGTGGGGCGGGGGGCTCAGGAGGGGACTAGCGGCTGTGGGTTGCCTTTCAGATGAGACAGGACAGGGGTGATGGTCGGAGTTCCCCAGTGCCGGCCTGCTGCCCCCTCTCCCTGGCCCCACACCGAGCCCCCCTGTGCGTCCGGCTATTCGCTGGACTTCTCTTCGCTTTCTGTCCTGGTCTGCTGGGTAGCAGCGCTGTTAGATGTCATCCCACCCAGAGGTGGCTGCACTCTGGGGCGGGCAGGGGGAGGGAATGAGTCTCCTCTAAGCTGCAAAGCTCAGCCCTGGGTCCGCACACAGCCCTGACCCCTCTCGGCCCCGGGGGTCAGCCCCACGCCTCGTGTGTACTTTGCAAAGCCTCCCGGGATACTGGAGAGGAGCTAAGGCGCCCAGCCTCTCCCCCTGCCAGCCTGTGGGGGCTCACGGGTGCCTGGGAGGGGCGTGGGTGTTCGACTCCCCGGGGAGCAGGCACCAGGAGGGGGAGCCGTGGGCAGGCTGGGGCGCGTCCTGGCGGGAGGATCCCGTCCGCTGGCGTCCCGGCCTGACCCGCTGGGTGCGCCCGGCTGTTTGCGTTCGGAGCGCTCCAGCCGCCCCGCCCCAGACGGAGGCTTTTATTGGCGTCCTCAGCACCCCACGGCAAGCGCCCGGCCTGCCCCACCCCAGCGCTGGGGCTGCCGTCCCCCCCCCCGCCCCCGCCCCGACTCCGGCTGTCAAAACAACCAGGGCTGGGCGGAGCCGGCGAGGAATTGCCTCCTGCAGCCGGAAACCCCCTCTTGCCTCCCCTGCGAGGGGCAGTGGAACGGCCAGATGTGACCCTCCGCTAACGGGGTGCACGGACCCTGGGGTGCGAGTGGGTCTCCGTGGGCCCGGCCCCAGACAACCCCCACTTCCGGCTCTGTCCCTCCCCTCAGCCCCCTGCCCTGCCCCCCATTCCGCTCCCTGGCTTCTGGGCACTCCCCGAGTCCTGGCCGGCGTGAGGGGGTCAGGGCCGCGGCTCAGCGGGTCCTTGCCTTGCAGAGATCCTGGCGGGCGGGGTTGACATCGAGAGGAACGAGCACCTGTGCCACGTGGACACCATCGAGTGGAGGGACATCGTCCGGGACCCGCTGATGGACCCAGTGGTTCGGCAGAATGGCAGGAAGTGTGAGTGTCCCGGGGGGGGGGCGGCCCCGGCCCCCGCTGCCTCTGGCGGCCCCGGGCCCTGGCTCCCCTTGCGCCAGGAATCTTAAACCCCAGGATCTGGTCCCGAATCGCCCTCCGCGTGGTCTGTCTCCTGCCTCCCCTCCCCGCCTGGCTCCCCATCTCTCCTCCTCTCTCTCCCCCCGCGGGGGAGCCCAGCGGCCAACGCGGGTTCCAGGGGCCTTTCCGGGGGGCTGCCCTGGGGCAGGTTTGCCCTGGTTTCTGACGGATGCGGGCAGGGGCCACCGGGGCCGGGGCCAGGCGGGTCCCTTCATGAGCACAGCTGTGGCCAATTAACAGGGGCTCAGGAGTAGTGGGGTCTATTTGTAACTCCTCTACTGACCCGCTAGGCGACCCTGGTCAAGTCATTCGACCCCCCCCCGTGCCTCAGTTTCC
>NW_020687093.1:0-2375 GCF_002925995.2 Terrapene triunguis | reverse complement strand
CCAACTACAGAAGCAGTTTCTCCTCCCTTGGTGTTCACACCTCAACTGCTAGCAGAGCACCTCACCCTCCCTGATTGAACTAACCTCGTTATCTCCATACTGATTTATATCTGCCTCTGGAAATTTCCATTACTTGCATCTGAAGAAGTGAGGTTCTTACCCACGAAAGCTTATGCTCCCAATATTTCTGTTAGTCTTAAAGGTGCCACAGGACCCTCTGTTGCTTTTTACAGATTCAGACTAACACGGCTACCCCTCTGATCAATTGAAATAGAAGACAGCTTTTCTTTTAAGTAATCTTACCTGTATGTCTGTTAACAAAGTATCCAGCATTTTATACAACTTGGAAGTCCTTTTCTCACGTAGCATAGAACTAATCATCCTAAAAATGCATCTCTTCAGTTTTACTCTTTAGGTCAGAAAGTGTTCACTGCTGTATTCTGTGTGAGCACCAAAAGGAATGAACACAAAAGGATTATGTATTAATTAGGGCTGTTGATTAACTGCAGTTAACTCACAATTAAAAAAAATTAATCGTGATTAATCACAGTTTTAATCGCACTGTTAAACAATAGAATGCCAATTGAAATTTATTAGATATTTTGCATGTTTTTCTACATTTTCATATATATTGTATTCTGTGTTGTAATTGAAATCAGTGTATATTTTTATTACAAATATTTGCACTGTTAAAATAATAAAGGAGAGAGTATTTTTCAATTCACCGCATACAAGTGCTGTAGTGCAATCGCTTTATTGTGTAAGTGCAACTTACAAATGTAGATTTATTTTTGTTACATAACTGCACTCAAAAACAAAACAATGTAAAACTTCAGAGCCTACAAGTCCTACTTCTTGTTCAGCCAATTGCTAAGACAAACAAGTTTGTTTACATTTACAGGAGATAATGCTGTCCTCTTCTTATTTACAATGTCACCAGAAAGTGAGAACAGGCATTTTCATGGCACTTTTGTAGCCAGCATTGCAAGGTATTTACGTGCTGGATATGCTAAACATTCGTATGCCCCTTCATGCTTCAGCCACCATTCCAGAGGACATACTTCCATGCTGATGATGCTTTTTTTAAAAAAAAAAAAAAGCATTAATTAAATTTTGTGACTGAACTCCTTTGGGGAGATGTGTATGTCCAGTGCTCTGTTTTACCCGCATTCTGCCATATATTTCCTGTTATAGCAGTTTCGGATGATGATCCAACACATGTTCATTTTAAGAAGACTTTTGCTGCAGATTTGACAAAACGCAAAGAAGTTACCAATGTGAGATTTCTAAGGATAGCTACAGCACTCGATCCAAGGTTTAAGAATCTGAAGTGCCTTCCAAAATCTGAGAGGGATGAGGTGTGGAGCATGCTTTCAGAAGTCTTAAAATAGTTTCCACATCGGAGTGTTGCTACAGAACCCAAACCACCAAAGAAGAAAATCAACCTTCTGCTGGTGGCATCTGACTCTTTTATAATGAAAATGAACATGTCGGTCCACACTGCTTTGGATTGTTATTGAGCAGAACCCGTTGTCAGCATGGACGCACATCCCCTGGAATGGTGGTTGAAGCATGAAGGGACATATGAATCTTTAGCACATCTGGCACGTAAACATCTAACAACACCGGCTAGAACAGTACCATGAGAATGCCTGTTCTCGCTTTCAAGGTGACATTGTAAACAAGAAGCGGGCAGCATTATCTCCTGCAAATGTAAACAAACTTCTTTGTCTGAGCGATTGGCTGAACAAGAAGTAGGACTGAGTGGACTCGCAGAGTCTAAAATTTTACAGTTTTATTTTTGAATGCAGTTTTTTACAAAATTCTACATTTGTAAGTTCAACTTTCATGATGAAGAGATTGCACTACAGTACTTGTATTAAGTGAATCGAAAAAATACTATTTATTTTGTTATTTACAGTGCAAATACTTGTAATAAAAAATAAATGTAAAGTGAGCACTGTACACTTTGTATTCTGTGCTGTAATCAAAATCAATATATTTGAAAATGTAGAAAACAGCCAACATATTTAAATAAATGGTATTTTATTATTGTTTAACAGCACAGTTAATTGTGATTAATCTTTTTAATCATGCAATTAATCACGATATTTTAATTGCTTGACAGCCCTCTTATTAATTATATATTAACCTTCTTGGAAATGTTTAAAATAATTGACTTCCCTAATTCTTAAAATCTTTACAATTTTTAAGCTGCAAGGCCAAATTATTAAAAAATAAAGGTAGTGGCCTGAAACTGGGGGCTGTTGACATGCATTGTGAGCATTTGGCTTAGCTCCTTCACACTTGTTATAGCCTCATTAAAAGTTACAATGTCAGTTGCTTCTGTATTGCAGATATTTGGAGAATTGAGT
>NW_020687092.1:0-1238 GCF_002925995.2 Terrapene triunguis | reverse complement strand
CCATTGAAAAGTAGCCCTTTCTATTGATGTACTGGCTGGCCTGGTGGTCCGGTCCCAGGATAGGGATGTGAGTCCCATCGATAGCCCCACCGCAGTTTGGGAATCCCATCGCGGCAAAGCTATCTATGATGACCTGCGCGTTTCCCAGGGTCACTACCTTTGGGAGCAGTACCTTCACGATTGCCTTGGCTACTTGCATGACAACAACCCCCACGGTAGATTTGCCCACACCAAAGTGGTTCGCGACTGACCGGTAGCTGTCCGGCGTTGCAAGCTTCCAGAGGGCTATGGCCACTCGCTTCTGGACAGTGAGGGCTGCTCGCATGCGGGTGTCCTTGCGCTTCAGGGCAGGGGACAGCAACTCACAAAGTTCGAGGAAAGTCCCCTTCCGCATGCGAAAGTTTCGCAGCCACTGGGATTCATCCCAGACCTGAAGCACTATACGGTCCCACCAGTCCGTGCTTGTTTCCCGGGCCCAGAATCGCCGTTCAACAAAATCCACATGCCCCATTGCCAACGTCATGTCCTGGGCGCTGGGGCTCGTGGTTTCTGACAGCTCTGTGCCACTCTCCGACTTCAGGCTCTCACGGCGGTGCCGTAGCCTCCTCGCCCGATTTCTCTGCATCTGCCTCAGGGAAAGGTGTATGATAAGCTGCGAGGTGTTGAGAACGGCCACAAGTGCAGCGATGGTCGCAGCGTGATCCATGATCGCAGTGCTGTGGCGTCCGCGCTGTCACTGACCAGAAAAGTGCGCGAACTGATTTCCCGCCGGCGCTTTCATGGAGGGAGGGAGGGCGTTAGTGACGGACGGATGACGACAAATTTTTTTTACCCAGAAGGCATTGGCGGCTCGACCCAGAATTCCGATGGGCAGCGGGGACTGCGGGAACTGTGGGATAGCTGCCCACAGTGCACCGCTTCCAATATCGACGCTCGCCCCGTTAGTGTGGACTCACAAAGTCGAATTACTGTCCTTAGTGTGTCCTTAGTGTGGACACACACGTTCGACTTTGCAATATCGATTCCACATATTCGATTTAAGTAAAATCGAATTACCCTCGTAGTGTAGACATACCCTTAGCTTCTCGCAGTGGCCTTGTCTTCCTTGAGTGCTCCTTTAGCACCTCGATTGTCCAGTGGCCTCACTTCCCGCTTCTGATGTACTTAAAACATTTTTTTGCTGTTAGTTTTTGTCTTTTGCTAAGTTGCTCTTCACATTCCTTTTGGGCCTCCTGCCT
>NW_020687091.1:0-1223 GCF_002925995.2 Terrapene triunguis | reverse complement strand
GACACGCTCCGCCGCCTTGTGGATGTTCTGCAGGACCGGAGGCAGGAGGAGAGAGCCCCGCTGCAGTCTCTCTGTAACTGCCCTGCCCCGCCACCAAGTCCCATACCCCCCTCACCCAAAGTCCAAACACGGAGGGGTGGAAGGGGCCGTGAAAAATTTCACTCCACCCCTGCGGACTGCTCTACCACTAGAAGGCTCTCATTCCCCAAAATTTGAAAAGTCCTTTCCTACCCGCCTCACACAAGACCCCGTCCAAGTTTCACCCCCCCGTTCCATGTGCGGTTGTTAATAAAGAATACGTTTCTGTTCATTTCTGTTTCCATCCTCTTCTTTTGGAGGGGAGTCTGTCTGAAGGGGGGGGAAGGGGCTTGGTCATTGGACAGGACAGTCACCTTTAGCAGGGGGCAGGTGCAGCAGCAGGGCACATATACAGTGCAGTGACTAGTTATCCTGGTTAGTCTGGGAGGTGGTTTTCATGTTTTGTGTGGTGGGGGCGGTGGTGTTGCTCTCTGACTTGGTGGCGGGGGAGGGCAGTTACAGATCTTATGCAGCGGTCCTTACCCTGCATCACAGAGCCGCGCAGCAGGGGATCTGTAACCCTCCTCCCCCTGCAAGACAGGCACATAGCCGACATATACACGCAGTCCCGGCCAGGAGGGCTGGCAGGCTCCGTTGAAACAACCAGTCCACCACCGCGGAGCCTGTCATTCCTGGAGTTTAGAAGCATCATTTGCATCACAACCCTAAACCCGCCCCCCGCCACAGTCTGCGTCCCAGGTTTAAAACATTCCCGCGAAAACAGTAATAAAGACAACGGTGTCCATGAACAAAATAGAACAGATTTTATTTTTTGGGAAGGGGGCGAAGGGGGTATGTAAGTGGAGAGGATAGTCGACGGCAACTGGGTAAAGAAACGGGGGCAAGTTCTGCCTCTGTGTCCACAAACTTAAAAGTCACTGGGTACCCTGCTCAGCCTTGAAACTGGCTTTCAAAGCCTCCCGGATGCACAGCGCGTCCCGCTGGGCTCTTCTAATCGCCCGGCTGTCTGGCTGGGCGTAATCAGCAGCCAGGCTATTTGCCTCAACCTCCCACCCCGCCATAAAGGTCTCCCCCTTGCTCTCACACAGATTGTGGAGCACACAGCAAGCTGCAATAACGATGGGGATATTGGTTTCGCTGAGATCACAGCGAGTGAGTAAGCTTCTCCATCTCCCTTTGAGACG
>NW_020687090.1:0-4039 GCF_002925995.2 Terrapene triunguis | reverse complement strand
TCTGGGGGCAATTTAAAGGGCCTGGGGCTCCAGCTTACTTTCACCTCTGGTCTTACGCCTCTCCTCATTCCAGCCGGCCGGACAGCCAGCCCTCCCCTCCCTCCATCCCCCTCCATCCCTCCCTAGCCCTCCTCTATCCATCCCTCCACCCATCCATCCCTCTCTCCCCCTCCATCCATCCCTCCCTCCATCCCCCTCCATCCCTCCCTAGCCCTCCTCTATCCATCCCTCCATCCATCCCTATCCCTCCTCTATCCATCCCTCCACCCATCCATCACTCCCTCCCCCTCCATCCATCCCTATCCCTCCTCTATCCATCCCTCCATCCATCCATCCCTCCCTCCCTATCCCTCCTCTTTCCCTATATCCCTCCCTCCCCCTCCATCCATCTCTCCCTCCATCCATCCCTATCCTTCCTCTATCCAGACAGACAGCCCTCCCCCTCTGTCCATCCCACCCACTCCCTCCATATCCCTCCCTCCATCCATCCATCCATCCCTATCCCTCCTCATCCCATCCCTCCCTCCCTCCCCCTCCATTCATCCATCCCTCCATCCATCCCTATCCCTCCTCTATCCATCGCTCCATCCAGCCATCCCTCCCTCCCCCTCCATCCATCCATCCCTATCCCTCCTCTATCCAGCCAGCCAGCCAGCCCCCCATTTCCCTCCATCCACCCCTATCCCTCCATATCCCTCATCCCTCCATCCATCCATCCAGTGTTTTCCCCAAGAATTGAAATTGGGGGGGTGTTCGAATTTCCAGGGCGGTTGGTTCCCGCTCAGCTAGGAGACGAACTTGCAATGCAGCCTTGTCTAGGGCCGGCGAAGCCTTCACAGCCGCACCCTGCTGCCCACCCCAGTCACTGAGACCGTCCCAGCAATGGCGGGGGTAGAACAGCTGAGCGTCCCCGTCAGCAGCACGGGGTCTATGACACACAAGTGAAGGGCTCTGATTCCCTCCAGCAGAGGGCAGCGGGGTGCAGCCACACCAGCCAGCTCACAGCAGTATTTGCACGTGCAGCCTTTTGAGCATCTACCCTGGGCCCAGCCCTGCTGGTGCTGGCACGGGGCACAAGGGACAGCTCGGTGGGCTCAGCCACCAGCAGAGCTCTGAGAAGGAAAAACCGACCCACCCACTCCTGGAGCCCCACTCCCCGGCACAGACCCTGGGCACGGCGAGCAGCCAGCCCCGAGGAGATGTCGTCCCTTCAGATACTTGGATAAGACTCGGTTTGTGCTGACACGAGCCCCTGAGACGTTCCCTGGCCCCTGGCTGGTGTCTGAGTGTGAATGTGGGTATGTGTCTGTAAAGGGATGCCATTTAGGAGGACCGGGGGGCTCTAGCACCCCCCTCCGGGGTTTCGTACCTGAGATCTGCTCACCGTAGCCCCAGACGGAGCTTTTAACTGCAACAGAGCATGAGTGTGACATGTGATGAGTCCAGAAGCTGGGAGCAGCACAGCCTCTGGGGCAGGAGTTTGTTTATAACCAGGGGCAGGTGATTAAGATAACAAAAGACTTATCATTAAAGTAGATTAAGGCTGGTTAGATGAGCCTGAAAGCCTTGCCAGGCACTCCAGTGAAACAAAGGGTAGGACTGGAGAGAGGTAAATAGTGGTGTCCCCCAGGGGTCTGTACTGGGCCCAGTGCTATTCAACATATTCATAAATGATCTGGAAAAAGGAGCAAACAGTGAGGTGGCAAAATTTGCAGATGATACAAAATTACTCAAGATAGTTAAGTCCAAAGCAGACTGCGAAGAGCTAAAAAAGGATCTCACCAAACTGGGTGACTGGGCAACACAATGGCAGCTGGAATTCAATGTTGATAAATACAAAATAATGCACATTAGAAACCATAATCCCAACTATACGTATAAAATGACGGGGGTCTAAGTGAGCTGTTATCACTCAAGAAAGATCTTGGCGTCATTGTGGAGAGTTCTCTGAAAACATCCACTCCATATGCAGCGGAGTCAAAAAAGCAAACAGAATGCTGGGAATCGTTTAGAAAGGGATAGACAATAAGCCAGAAAATATCATGTTGCCTCTATATAAATCCATGGTATATCCACACCTTGAGTACTGTGCGCAGATGTGGTCGTCGCATCTCAAAAAAGAGATATTGGAATTGAAAAGGTACCAAGAAAGGAAACAAAAATGATTAGGGGGATGGGACCAGGGGTGGCAGGTTTGTATAATTTTTGGTTGTGCCCAGAACAGGGCCAAGTGACGTCCCTCCTCCCCCCACCTGCCTAAGGCTCTGGGAGGGAGTTTGGGTGCAGGAGTGGGTGCGGGGGCATGGGCTCTGGGAGGAAGTTTAGGTGAGAGGTCTGGGCTGTGGAAGGGGGTTGGGGTGCGGGAGAGGGGAGGGGTCAGGCTCTGGGAGGGAGTTTGGGTGAGAGGTCTGGGCTGTGGAAGGGGGTTGGGGTGCAGGAGGGGGGAGGGGTCGGGCTCTAGGAGTGAGTTTGGGTGCGGGGTCTGGGCTGGAGAAGGGGGTTGGGGTGCAGGAGGGGGGAGGGGTCGGGCTCTGGAAGGGAGTTTGGGTGCGGGGTCTGGGCTGTAGAAGGGGGTTGGGGTGCAGGAGGGGGGAGGGGTCAGGCTCTGGGAGGGAGTTTGGGTGAGGGGTCTGGGCTGGAGAAGGGGGTTGGGATGCAGGAGGGGGGAGGGGTCAGGTCTGGGAGGGAGTTTGGGTGAGGGGTCTGGGCTGTGGAAGGGTGTTGGGGTGCAGGAGAGGGTGAGGGGTACAGCGCTTACCTCGGGCGGCTCCCAAAAGCGACGCGCATCCCCCTCTGGCAGCAGCTCCTAGGCGGGGGGCCGGAGGGGTCTCCACACACTGCTGCCCCAGGCATCACCCCCCCCAGCTCCCAATGGCTGTAGTTGGCAGAATCGGTGCTCAGGGCGGTGGCAGCGCGCAGAGACAAAGGCCCCCCCTGCCCCCACGGGGCCGCAGGGACGTGCCGGCCACTTCTGGAAATGGAGCAGGTGGGCAGGAAGCCGCCTTAGCCCTGTTATGCTGCCGGTGGTGGCGGTGGGGCCCCCGGGCCCTTTTAAATTGCCTGGGCGCAGCAGGCGAGACCAGGGGGACAGGCTGGGGGAGGCGCGTGGGGTCAGCAGGTGGGGACGGGGGAGAGACCCGGCCCTGAACTTTGGTGGAGCCAGGACCCCCTGCTCTCATACTGGTGGGCACAGGCACCACGGGCCCATACAACTCGCCACCACTGCATGGAACGGCTGCCGTGTGAGTGAGATTAATGAGCCTGGGACATTTCAGCTTGGAAAAGAGACAACTAAGGGGGGATATGCTAGAGGTCTATAAAATCGTGGCTGGTGTGGAGAAAGTAAATAAGGAAGTGTTATTTACTCCTTCTCATAACACAAGAACTAGGGGTCACCCAATGAAACCTAGGCAGCAGGTTTAAAACAAATAAAAGGAAGTATTTCTTCGCACAACGCACAGTCATTCAGTGGAACTCCTTGCCAGAGGATGTTGTGAAGGCCAAGACTATCACAGGGTTCAAAAAAGAACTAGGTAAGTTCACGGAGGATAGGTCCATCAATGGCTATTAGCCAGGACGGGCAGGGATGGTGTCCCTAGCCTCTGTTTGCCAGAAGCTGGGAATGGGTGACAGGGGATGGATCACTTGGTGATTCCCTGTTCGGTTCACTCCCTCTGGGGCACCTGGCACTGGCCACTGTCAGAGGACAGGACACTGGGCTAGATGGACCTTTGGGCTGACCCAGGTCGTTCTGATGTTCTTATATAGAACCCAGATGTATCTGCCCCCAACTGTAACCCAGTAGACCCCACTCCCCTCCCAGGGCTGAGATAGAACCCAGGAGTCCTGACGGGGTCTCCCTCTCTGCAGAGTTAGTACCAAAGTAAGAATATACTTTACATTTTTAAACCTAACCAGGGTCCCTTAAGTGACTTGCCACAAGCTGTCAGAACATGTTAGTATTAGGGCCGAGTGGGTCTAATATTAATTGAATTTTCTTTCTTTTCTGTAGGAATTCGATCCAGGGCTCCTGTCAGCT
>NW_020687089.1:0-5450 GCF_002925995.2 Terrapene triunguis | reverse complement strand
GTTTCAATATTCACTAAAAAGGTTATACTCTACACAATATTAACAACAAGGGGGAAGGAACACAATTGATAATAGGGAAAGAACAGAATAAACAATATTTAGATAAGGTAAATTTACTCGGGTCAGTAGGGCCTGAGGAAATCCATCCTATCGTACTTAAGGAACTATCTGAAGCAACCTTGGAACCATTAGCAATATCTTCGAGAACTTACTGATCATGACTGAGATCCCCGAGGACTGGAGAAGGGCAAAAATAGTATATAGCTTTAAAAATGGGGGAGAGGGGGAGAGGACTTGAAGAATTATAGGCCAGTCAGCCTAACTTTGATACCTGGAACAACAAATTATTTGATTATTGGAACAAAAAATTATTACACAATTTATAAGCACCTAGAGGATAATAGGGTTATAAGAAATAGCCAGCATGGATTTGTCAAGAACAAATAATGATAAACCAACCTAATTTCCTTCTTTGACAGGGTTACTGGCCTAGTGGATGGGAGGAAGCAGTAAATATTATATATGTTGATTTTAGTGAGGCTTTTGATACAGTCCCACATGACATGCTCATAAGCAAACTAGGAAAATGTGGTTTAGATGAAATTACTGTAAAGTGGGTGCACAACTGGTTGAAAGACCATACTCAAAGTGTAGTTATCAATGGTTCACTACAAAACTGGAAGGGTGTATCACTGGAGTCCTGCAGGGCTCAGTCCTGGGTCTGGTAGTACTTGATATTTTAATTAATGACTTAGATAATGGAGTCCAGAGTATTATAAAATTTGTAGATAACATCAAGCTGATTGCAAGCACTTTGGAGGACAGGATTAGAATTCAAAACAACCATGGCAAATTAGACAATTGGTCTGATATCAACACAATGAAATTGAATAAAGGAAAATGCAAAGAACTATACTGAGGAAAGAAAATGAAATGCACAGGTATAAAATAGGTAATAACTAAGCAGTATTACTGTTGAAAAGTATCTGGGTGTTATAGTAGATCACAAATTGAATAGGAAAGGATATAAACCTGGATCTGCCACCTCCCATGTGGGTGCCCTAACCACTGGGATATGGGATATCCTGATGTGAGTCTCAGTGACTCCTGCCCATGCCTCAGTCCCCCTTTGTGAAATGAGCCATTGACTCCACTATTTTTAATCAATATTATTAAAAACTCTAGCGATTTTATTATGGATGAATTCATAAAGATAATACCAATATAAAATAGGGTTCTCAACAAATTAGTCTGACAAATGCAATTAATAGACAAAGAGATTATTTTTAGAAAATTGACCAGATCCCCATCTTTTTCGAAATTGGCTATGGTTCCATTGAAGACAGTGGGCCAGATTAAATAGAGAAAGAGAGAGGAATATGTGAATGACTCTTCAGCCTGGTGCTTCTAGTATTCACTCTGGATGCAGGAGAACAAGAATCCAGTTCCCCCTAGATCCAGTGACTCTTGTACCACTGGGGATGTGACCTACTGAAGTTAAAGGAGCCACACTGATTTAGACCAACAAAGGATTTGTCCCAAAGTGTAAGCCTGAGACCTGAGCCCAGAATCCCCAAAACACTAGCTATCTACAATTCTATAGTCTCTGCTTAAAACATAAAATCACCAATAGTACTTGAGAAACTTGTATTTCCCCAACATTTTCCCTACAGCTCTTTTCACCTCTCTGTTTTTCAAGCTGTAGATGATGGGGTTTAACATGGTGGTCAAGATGCTGTACTGGACAGAGAACATTTTATCCAGAGCCACGGAGGAGACTGGGCTGGGTTTTGTGTACCTGAAAGAAGCTGTCAGGTAGAATACACCAACCACAATCAGGTGGGAGCTGCAGGTGGAGAAGGTTTTATGCCTGCCCTCCGCAGAGCGTATCCTCAGGATGGTGGAGATGATGTGACTGTATGAGATCAGGGTTAGGAAGAAGCAGCTTGATCCAAGTATTACCACAAATGTAAGCAGCACCATTTGATTAGTGAAGGTGGTGGTGCAGGACATTTTCAATAGAGGAGGGAGCTCACAGCTGAAATGGCTGATTTGATTGGGCCCACAGAAATGCAACTTGAGGGCAAAAACAGCATTAATCATGGCATCTAAGAAGCCGATTGTCCATGCATCAGTCACTAGCTGAACACAGATCCCTTTGTTCATTGTCTCCATGTAATGAAATGGGTCACAGATGTCAGCACAGAGGTCATATCCCATGGCTGAGAGAATGAAAATTTCAGTACCAGCTGAGAGGATGATGATAAAGAACATCTGGGCAATGCAGCCACTGACAGAAATAGTTTTGTGCTCTGCTAAGAAGTTCGTCAGCATCTTAGGGTATGTCTACACTACGAGGGTAGTTCGATTTTACTTAAATCGAATATGTGTAATCGATATTGCAAAGTCGAACGTGTGTGTCCACACTAAGGACAGTAATTCGACTTTGTGAGTCCACACTAACGGGGAAAGCGTCGACATTGGAAGCGGTGCACTGTGGGCAGCTATCCCACAGTTCCCGCAGTCCCCGCTGCCCATCGGAATTCTGGGTCGAGCCGCCAATGCCTTCTGGGTAAAAAAAATGTGTCGTCATCCGTCCGTCACAAACGCCCTCCCTCCCTCCATGAAAGCGCCGGCGGGAAATCAGTTCGC
Source organism: Terrapene triunguis (assembly GCF_002925995.2). Lineage (NCBI taxonomy): Eukaryota > Metazoa > Chordata > Testudines > Emydidae > Terrapene > Terrapene triunguis. Next base: position 2,798 of record NW_020687089.1, on the reverse strand, counting down.
GCACTTTTCTGGTCAGTGAGAGCGCGGACGCCACAGCACTGCGATCATGGATCACGCCGCGACCATCGCTGCACTTCTGGCCGTTCTCAACACCTCACAGCTTATCATACACCTTTCCCTGAGGCAGATGAAGAGTAATCAGGCGAGGAGGCTACGACACCGCCGTGATGGCCTGAAGTCAGAGAGTAGCACAGAGCTGTCAGAAACCACGAGCCCCAGCGCCCAGGACATCATGGTGGCAATGGGTCATGTGGATATCGTGGAACGGCGATTCTGGGCCCGGGAAACAAAGCATGGACTGGTGGGACCGTATAGTGCTTCAGGTCTGGGATGAATCCCAGTGGCTGCGAAACTTTCGCATGCGGAAGGGGACTTTCCTCGAACTTTGTGAGTTGCTGTCCCCTGCCCTGAAGCGCAAGGACACCCGCATGCGAGCAGCCCTGACTGTCCAGAAGCGAGTGGCCATAGCCCTCTGGAAGCTTGCAACGCCGGACAGCTACCGGTCAGTCGCGAACCACTTTGGTGTGGGCAAATCTACCGTGGGGGTTGTTGTCATGCAAGTAGCCAACGCAATCGTGAAGGTACTGCTGTCAAAGGTAGTGACCCTGGGAAACGCGCAGGTCATCATAGATGGCTTTGCCACAATGGGATTCCCAAACTGCGGTGGGGCTATCGATGGGACTCACATCCCTATCCTGGGACCGGACTACCAGGCCAGCCAGTACATCAATAGAAAGGGCTACTTTTCAATGGTGCTGCAAGCACTGGTGGACCATCGGGGACGGTTTACAAACATCTACGTCGGATGGCCGGGCAAGGTTCATGACGCTCACGTGTTCAGGAACTCTGGTCTGTTTAGACGGCTGCAGGAAGGTATTTACTTCCCAGACCACAAAATAACTCTTGGGGATGTGGAGATGCCTACAGTCATCCTCGGGGACCCAGCCTACCCGCTAATGCCCTGGCTCATGAAGCCCTATACTGGCGCCCTGGACACAGAAAAAGAACTGTTCAACTACCGGCTGAGCAAGTGCAGAATGGTGGTGGAGTGTGCTTTTGGCCGTCTCAAAGGGAGATGGAGAAGCTTACTCACTCGCTGTGATCTCAGTGAAACCAATATCCCCATCGTTATTGCAGCTTGCTGTGTGCTCCACAATCTGTGTGAGAGCAAGGGGGAGACCTTTATGGCGGGGTGGGAGGTTGAGGCTAATAGCCTGGCTGCTGATTACGCCCAGCCAGACAGCCGGGCGATTAGAAGATCCCAGCGGGACGCCCTGTGCATCCGGGAAGCTTTGAAAGCTAGGTTCCTGAGTGAGCAGGGCAACCAGAGACTTTTCAGTTTGTGGACAGAAAAGCTGAACCTGCCCCCGTTTCTTTACCCAGTGAATGTTCACTATCCTCTCCAGTTACATACCCCGTTCACCCCGTTCCCCCCCTTCCAAAACACATTTAAAAATAAAATCACTGGCAATTTGTTAATGAACACAGTTGTCTTTATTACTGTTTTCGCGGTAAAGTGTTGAAACTGGGACGCAGACTGTGGTGGGGAGCGGGTGTAGTGTAGTGATGCAAAGGACGCTTCTAAACTCGAGGAATGACAGGCTCCGCACTGGTGGACTGGTTGTTTCAACGGAGCCTGCCACCCTTCCTGTTCGAGACTCTGTGTGTGGGGGTTATGTGACTTTGTGGCAGGGGGAGGATGGTTACAGACCCCCTGCTGCGTGTCTCTGTGATCCAGGATAAGGACCGCTATCCTCTCCAGTTACATACCCCCTTCACCCCCTTCCCCTTCCCAAAAAATAAAATCATTTCTATTTTGTTAATTAACACCGTTGTCTGTATTGCTTTTTTCGCGGGAATATTTTAAACCGGGGACGCAGACTGTGGCGGGGAGCGGGTTTAGTGTTCTGATGCAAATGATGCTTCTAAACTCCCGGAATGACAGGCTCCGCACTGGTGCACTGGTTATTTCAATGGAGCCTGCCAGCACTCCTGGGGGGGACTGCGTGTATGTGTCGGCTATGTGACTTTCTGGCAGGGGGGGTAGGGTTACATATCCCCTGCTGCGTGGATCTGTGAGCCAGGATAAGGACCGCTGCATAAGATCTGTAACTGCCCTCCCCCGCCACAAAGTCACAGAGCAACCCCCCCCCCCCCAGAACAATAAAAACACCTCCAAGACTGACCAGGGTAACTAGTGACTGCACTGTGTATGTGTCCTGATGCTGGACCTGACACCGCCTCTGTACCCTGCTAAAGGTCACTGTCCTGTCCAATTACCAAGCCCCTTGCCCCCCTCCAGACAGATTCTCCCTCAAAAGAACCTGACTGAAACAGTAATGAACAGAAACAAACAATTTATTGCGAACCAGACATGAAACGTGGGTGGTGAAACTTTGACGGGGGCTTGTGTGAGGTGGGTAGGAAAGGACTCATGAAATTTTGGGGAATGTCAGCCTTCTAGTGCTAGAGCAGTCTGCAGGGGTTGACAGAAAGTTTTAACGGCCCTTGCCGCCCCTCCTTCTTTGGACTTTGGGTGAGGGTGGTGTGGGACTTGGTGGCGGGTGAGGGCGGTTACAGATAGACTGCAGCGGGGCTCTGTCCTCCTGCCTCCGGTCTTGCAGAACATCCACAAGGCGCCGGAGCGTGTCCGTTTGCTCCCTCATTAGTCCAAGCAGCTTTTCAGTAGCCTGTTGGTCCTCCTGACGCCACCTCTCCTCCCGTTCCATGACTGCTCGGTGCATTTGTGACAAGTTCTCCCTCCACTGTGTCTGCTGGGCTGCCTGGGCTCGGGAGCA
>NW_020687088.1:0-1943 GCF_002925995.2 Terrapene triunguis | reverse complement strand
GCGGTCAGACAACGAACCTTGCCGTCTGGGTTAAAAAGTCCCCGACATTATTATGCCTTTTTAGTTTATTTTCTGCTTATGAAGATAATGCTTTTATTAGTTATTCCCACGAGGTGAAAACTCGTATTTTAGGAAATAGAAGTAATTGCTGGGTATGTACTCAATTTCCAATAAATGCAGAACAGGGACTCCCCTTCACACCCATTCCCCTGACCACTGCTAATATGACTTGGATGCCACCGGCTAAAGTAAAAGATCCAGTCCAACACAATCTTACATGGGACAAAACAGGAGTGCCAATTAACAGATATCTCAGGGTAACCAATCAGACAGGATCACTGTGTTTTGTTAAAGAAAAGGGGTCAACTTTTGTGGGAACAAGTAAATGCAACATGTATTTTAATGGCACCGCCTTTAGTAAAAATCTTGGCTTCAAGCCTTGCGCATCCCACTTATCCCATATGTGGATCCCTCACCCCGATCCAACTTTTTCATGGGTGGGCAAGCCTTCAGAGTCAGCTTTTAAGAAGCCCTGCTCAGATCACGAGGGTGTCCAACTAATTGCTAAGGGATATACGATTGCCTTCTACAACTGCTCAAGCAGTACTACACTGCCCTTTGAAAACACCACTACCAAATTGTGCCTCTGCAGTTCGCACAACGACCCCTCTGCGTTACCAGGGGAACAGTGGTCCAACGGGTGGTGGGTTACCTCCTACTTTGAGAAATGGAATACCCGAAACGCATAGTATGGAACATACTGGGTGTGCGGGTCCAAAGCTTATTACTTTCTCTCCCCTGATTGGGCAGGGTCATGTTATTTAGCGTGGCTAACACCGCCTTCTCGCATCTCCCTCACTCCTCCTCATTTTCCCCACGTTCGTAACATCCGTGAAACCTTCAGAGATATTAATATCCGTGATGGTTTGTCGTGGCAGCGGTGGGTTGGTCTCATTAGCTTGAGGGGTGGTGTCATCCGTCTACAGGGACTACTAGAATCTTTAACCAATGAAACTGCGACCCTATTTGAGAATCAGGCCGGGGAAATGTCCCAGCTGCGCCAGTTAGCTTTGCAAAACCGAATGGCTTTAGGCATAATGTTAGCAGCCCAGGGAGGAACTTGCGCCCTCATAAATGAAGAATGCTGTGTTTTTGTAAATGACACCCACTCTGACACTTTTCAACGTACCAAACATCTAAGGGAAATGGCTAAGAACTACTCCTCTGGCCAGCCACCTTATGATTGGTGGGGAGCCTTATGGAATTGGCTGCCTGGATTTGGGTGGGTTAAAAAACTCTTGGTGGGTATTGTTGGGGCCATAGTAATCCTTATAATACTGTGTTGCTGTATTCAGTGTGTCCCCTCCCTCATAAACTCATGTGGGTCAGTTTATCCTTTTCCTACTTCAGCCAAGGGCCTTACTCTCTTCGAGTTGGCCCAGGCTGAAATTGCCAAGCGGCCCTTGGCTCCTTAAAATGGGGTGTAGCTTTTGGTAAATAGTTATCCCAAAGCTACAAATGGAGGAATGTTGAGTCTGAACTTTTGATGAGCTTAAACTTAACCCAGACTTGATGTCTCTGTCTGAACTTTTAATCAAAGCTCTGACCTGCGAACTACTCATGACACCCCCCTCCCCTTAAGTAGCCATCTCCCCTTTTGTCTTTTTGAATCTACATTTTAACCTGTTTTATCCTGTAGAATCTTGATTGATTATGCATGACCATTATGATCTGTTAATCACTTTGTTTACTTCTGTGTATAAATATTGATGCTCACCCCTAATAAACTTGCCACATTACTCTGAAGCCTTTTAAGCTAAGGATAGTGTGAGCCCGTTGATCAATGAATTGGTGTCTGGTCTCTGACAGATTGTGAGCCCATACCAACTCCGCACGAACTCGGGTGCTGGAGAGGTGAGTAAGGACTTGCTTTTTACCTAACA
>NW_020687087.1:0-5139 GCF_002925995.2 Terrapene triunguis | reverse complement strand
GCTAAGCTGGCCAAACAACTATACTCCATATTTTTGGGCCTAACAATAAAAACATACAGTTGTCAGAATAAAAGGTCCTCTCATTTTTTCCGAGTCAATTTAAGTCTGATGTCTGAAAGAGGTAAGCTGGTCCACTGGTCAGAGGCAGTGTCCTCAATGGTGGCAAGAGCTGCTGGTCCGTCACTGTGGTCCACTACGGCTGGCTTGACGTGGGAGTGGTGGATCCAGGATTTGCGTCCTTCCAGGAACACTGCAGTCTGGGTTGTTAAAAGAACCTGGTGGGGTCCAGTAAACCTCAGCTGGAGGGTGTCGCCACGAACGAACTTTTTGGCCCAGACGAAGTCCCCTGGTTGGAACGGGTGGATCTGTTCTTCCAGCGGCACGGTCTGGGAAAACTGCGAGGCTTTCCAAAGGGTATGGAGGCGAGCCTGTAGGGAGAGAAACTGGCACGCGGTCATATGATCCCCTCCCAATAGTGAAACATCAGCACGTGGTAGCGCCCCGCCTTTGAAAGGGGGGTGTCCATAGAGCAGTTCAAAGGGGGATAATCCCAATACACGGGTTGGGCGAGTACGAAGGTGAAACAGGACCAAGGGAAGTACCTGAGGCCACTTTAACCCTGTTTCCTGACAGTATTTAGCCAATGTAAACTTAAGCTCCCTATTTATACGCTCAACTTTCCCGCTAGACTGGGGGTGGTAGGGTGTATGAAAGGAGTGTGAAATGCCCAGTCCTTGTTCTAAACGGCCAAGGACATGACCAGTAAAGTGAGGTCCGCAATCTGAGTCAAGCACGAGAGGGATGCCAAAACGGGGTACAATGTCTCTAAGGAGAATCTTCGCCACTGTGGCAGCAGTATAATTAGCAGTAGGAAAAGCTTCGACCCAGGAAGTCAGAGGGCAAACCAAAACAAGGAGGTACTTTTTCCCAAAAGCCTTTGGCATATCTGCAAAGTCAATTTGAAGATGTTGAAATGGAGCAGCAGGCGGAGGTCTTCCACCCTTAATTTTGTTAAGAGGCGGAGCAGGTCCATTACGCTGACATGTGCTGCATGCTTTCACTATTGACAGGCAGTGGGGTTGAATGCCTGGAGCATACCAAAAGCGAGCGATGGTGTCCACAAGGGCGTGCGTGCCGTAGTGACCCCCCTTATCATGGTGCCAGCGAACTGCCACGGGGTATGTGGGGCGAGGGAGGCAGGCTCGGCCATCCGGCATAAGCCAGGTCCCTTTGACCAGAGTGGCTCCGAGGCTCTCCCACGACTGTAGTTCAGCAGCGGGTACTGGTACGGGGTGCGGTGGAGTAAAGGAGGAGGCTGCAATAGCCAACGTGGGCATGGCTAAGGGTAAGACGGCAGCCATCTTGGCGGAGGCGTCAGCCAGGGCATTCCCACGGGTGACGGGGCTATCATCTTTAGTATGGGCCCGGCAGTGAACTACAGCCAGGACCGAGGGTTCTTGGAGGGCGTCCAAAAGCTTGTGGATGAGGGGGAGGTGCTGAATGGGTTTACCGGCAGCTGTCTGGAAACCTCGAAACTTCCAGAGGTGGATGTGACAATGCACAACTCCAAAAGGATACTTGCTATCAGTAAAAATGGTAACGGTCTTACCAGCGGCCAACTGGCAAGCTCGGGCCAGGGCATAGAGTTCGGCGGCTTGGGCTCCCCAGTTGCCTGGCAGTGAGGCGGCCTCTTGAATGTCCCATTCAGAGGTGACTGCATAACCGGTGAAACGCTTGCCATCAACATAGAAGGAGCTTCCGTCCGAGAAGAGGATGCAATCAGGGTTGTCCAGTGGCACGTCAAACAGGTTGTCCCTTATCTGTAAGATGCTATAAACTACTTCCACACAGTCGTGCTGATCCTGGAGGACTGGCAGGTCAGGAAGCAAGGTAGCTGGATTAAGGGGCCCACACCTTTCAAAAATTAGGTTAGTGTCTTCTAAGAGTTCGGCCTCTAGCTGTTGCTGCCGATGGGCCGAAAAGACTTGGGTTGTGCCACTACGCAGAAGGGCTGACAAGGCATGAGAGGTCCAAACCGTGGTAAAATGACCCAGGGTCAGGCTCTTTGCCTTTGTGATCAGCAGGGCAGCTGCTGCCAGAGTCCGGGTGCAGGATGGGGTTCCCTGAGCGACAGGGTCGATCTGCTGAGAGTAAAAAGCAAGCGGGAAATGGTGGGGCCCGCTCAGCTGGGTAAGGACGTCACTAGCAATTCCGCCCCTCTCGTGGACAAAAAGGTGAAAGGGTTTGCTGTAATTGGGGGGGCGGAGAGACATGGAGGAGGCCACACTGTCCTTGAGTAACTGAAAGGCTTGGATCGTGTCCGGGGACCACTGCAAAGGGTCAGGAGCAAGGTTAGCAGTGAGTCGGTGGAGCGGTTTGCTTAACTCCCCGCAGGACGGCAACCAGGGGCGACAGAAGCCAATTAATCCTAAGAAACCTTGAAGTTGTTTTTTGGTGTTTGGCAGAGGGCAGTTTTGGATAGTCTTTATGCGGACTGGGTCCATTTGTCTCCCCTCTGGGGTTAACAGGAAGCCCAGATATCGGACCTTCTGTGAGACCCACTGAATCTTGTTAGGGTCTACCTTGTGGCCTCTGGTGTGTAGGTATAATAAAAGTGCCTTACCATCGATGCGGAGGGCAGCTTCTTCGCGGTTACCTAATAGGATGTCATCTACGTATAGGACTAACGTGGATCCCTGCGGACTGGTGAAGCCTTCCAAGTCGTGGCAGAGGCATTGGCTGAAAATCGTGGGGCTGTCTCTGTAGCCTTGAGGAAGTCGTTGCCAGACATAACTTTGTCCCTCCCAGGTGAAACCAAAGAGATACTGAGAGTCTGGGTGCACAGGAATGCTGAAAAAGGCTGATTTTAAGTCAATAACAGTGAACCACTCAGCATCCCAGGGGATTTGGCTGATGATAGTAGCTGGATCAGGAACTACTGCATGAAGAGGGACCACATACTGATTAACAACCCGTAGATCCTGTACAAAGCGCCAACGAATAGGGTCTCCGTCCTTTTTAGGAGGCTTTTTGACAGGCAGTATAGGGGTGTTACAGGGAGTGCGCTGAGGGCGGACTAGCTTTTGTGCAATGAATCCCTCGATAATGGGGCGGATGCCCTCCCGGGCTTCCAGCGACAGGGGGTATTGAGGGACTGATGGGGGGGTTAAGGAGGGCTTCACTTGAATCCTTACTGGCTCTGCCGAAAGGAGCAGGCCAACATCAGTGTCAGAAATTCCCCAGAGGGTTAAAGGCAAGTCAGTGAGGTCAGGGGAGAGAGAGGGAGGGGTTTCCCAATTACCCTGAGTTGGGGCTGAATCTCCTAACACTGTCATCAATAATCCTACCCCTTCAGGAGTGCAGGTTAAAGTAGCCTCAAGCTTACAGAGTAAATCTCGGCCCATCAAAGGGATCGGACAAGCTGGGGAAAAAAGAAAACGGTGAGAAAAACATTTATCAGCATAAATAACATTTAGAGGCAAAGTGAGTCCCAGAGACTGTGGGTTGCCCTCCACCCCAGTTGCAGTTTTAACCTCAGAGGATAGCCAGGGAGAGGGGGCATGATTTAAAAGAGAGAAAGTAGCTCCAGTATCAATGAGGAAAGAGACAGGCAGTCCTTGAACTGAAAGGGTTAGACGAGGCTCTTTGCTGGGAGGGGAGAAAGTGAGGAAGGAGCCGGCTAAAGACATTAAGGAAATAAGACCATCACATTGTTTGCCTTCGCCCCCGGGGTACCGTCATTGAGGAGGCTGAGTTTGCTGCAGCTGCTGCTGTTGCCCGTAGTTGATCCAGGCCTGGGGAACGGGCTGAGCTGGTGGTGCAGGGGTGTATTCGTCCCTGGTGTAAGTATCTGTGGATGCGACCGGACCCTCTGGGCGTCCCCAGGGGTATTCACGTTTAAAGTGACCGGGCTGTCCGCACTGAAAACAATTTCCTGGTGGCTGGGGTTGCCAGGACCCTCTTCCCCGAGCACCCTGAAATCCCCTGCCACGGCCACGGCCTCTGCCTCGAACACCGCCGCGAAAAGCTAAAGCCATCAACTTATATTCTTCCTTTTTTTCTTTCTTTTTACTACTTTCCCTTTCTTTCTCCCATGCAAAATCAGCTATGTCCAACACTGAAGTGACTGACTCACCTCCCCAGCCAGGGCGAAACTTTAAGAAATAATCCCTTACAGGGGGCACTGACTGATTCACAAAAAACGAAATAAGCCTTTATATTCCACAATATTAGTATGTTGTCCACAAAAGGTTGGTCGTGCACCTGTAAAGGCATTTCTCTACTTACACCTTTATCACTCACAAAAGGTTTGGCGGAGGCAGCCTCTGGGCTATCCTCAGGGGAGGGGTATGCAACCTGCTGCATCTGCTTGATCTTTTGCCTAGTAATTACTCCTCCCGAGGTGTGCCCTTCCATTTCCCCCTTATCCCTCTGCAGAGATTCCGATCTGGAGTCCTGCAGATTCCCCTCTGCGCTCTGGAGAGAGTCCCCCTGCGGAGGAATAGGGGCAGGTGCAGTGGGGACCAACTGACGAGTCAAAACACGCCGTGGTTTACACCCTTCATTGAAATAACATGGAGGGGGTTCACTCTCGGGAGAATACCTGACTGCCATAATTTTTAAAGATTTCCACAGCTCTGCTGCTGTGTCCCAACAAAACCAGTAACATAACTGTCCCGGATGGTCTTTTTCGATCTGGCTCCTTACTCCTCTTAAGGCAGCCTGTTCGAAAGAGCCATACGAAGGCCACCTCATCTCCGGGTCGGCAAATACCGCGGTATACCCAGTCCAATTCCTTACACACAGTGTGTACAACTTCCTCCTAGACATTCCTGTCTGTACTGGGAGTTTCCCTTCGTTCCATAACTTATTTACAATCCCCAACGGACTCTCAAAAGGCATGCTAGTCCCTTGACCCATGGTGTCTGACAGGAGCCCTCCAACTGGCGTTTATCCTGCTGTCCAGTACACGACCCCTCAATATTGAATTGGCTGGGAGAAATCTCCCGTGGCGCCTGCCACTTCACATGAGTGGTCTGACCACTGGACAGAGGCACCGCACCAGAAGGAAATCCCGGACGAGCCCCCAAATTGTTAGGTAAAAAGCAAGTCCTTACTCACCTCTCCAGCACCCGAGTT
>NW_020687086.1:0-4554 GCF_002925995.2 Terrapene triunguis | reverse complement strand
GTATTTCTACAAGTGAAGTGCTGTCATAGCCCTGTCCATTGTGCCAACTGGTTTCTCTGATGATGACAGACATTTCTATTCATGAAGCAGCAGCATCTGTCAATCTTATTCTTGCGCACTGGTCTGAATGGTATTAACACTGTACAGGGCCTAGCATAATGGCAGCCTGGTCCATGGCTTTCCCCAAAGAGAAATAGACAAAGAGGATGCCTTTGATTCAGGAATAGATTCTAAGGCTATGTCTATACTTGCCATTTAAAGTGCAAAAAGTCCCTTTTTTTGCACTAAAACTGCAGGAGCGTCTACACTTGTTAATGACTTTTTGCAGTGAAACGCAGCAGTTTCACCGCAAAAAGAAAACCACCTTCACAAGAGGCATATAGCTCTTTCCACTGTTCTTTTTGCACTGTTGTGAAAGTGAAGACATGTTCTACCTGTGTAAACACCTTTTGGCCTCCAGAGGATATCCCAAAGTGACCACTCTGGCCAGCATCTCCGCTGCTCTGACGCCAGGTATAGGGACATCCACCCCTCCCCCTGTAGGCCCCGGGAAGGTTGAAACTCCCTTTCCCTTTGCTTGTAGATGTGGTGGGGAAAGCAGCCAGACAGTAGGGGTTTTTAAAAAAAAAAAAAAGTCACGAAAGAAACAAGGAAGTAATGGGGTTGCTGGGACATGAAGCAGTGCATCACGGGGCACTGAGCAGGGACCCAGAATACCTTCCTCTCATCCTCCTTCCCACAAGACCTATTGAGAGAGCTGCACTGTGGGATAGCTGCACTACAGCGCTGCTCTCATCTGCGATGGAAGTGCTGCTAGTGTAAACACTCTCTGATGCCTGAGGAATTAAGTAAGTACACAAGCCAGTGCTTTTCTTTCACCGGTTCCCTATCGCCGGTGAAACTTACAGCGCAAAAACTCTGCAAGTGTAGACATACCCTAAGACTCCAACCTTTACTGGTTATAAGCCCGTATTTAATAGAGAGATCAAAGATTCTGTTCTGTCCATTGATGTCTCTGCAATAGGGAGTTTTCACAAACATTCAAAGGATGAGGAAATAGTTTTCTATGGTGATGAAGCTAGTTTTAAATAGTATAACCAAACGGAATCAAAATCTGATGATTCTGAGATCTGTGGTCTAAATACTCCCATGGGGGTAGAACTGGGTCAGGGTATTCATAAGCAATCATCAGTTACCACTACTCTGTAACTGACGAGAGTGATAAAGAGAAAATGGAGGAAAATTCAAACACTGCAGAAAGGGGTCTGTGCTGCATTTCCTGTCAACAATGAGGCAGCATTGCCTAGTGGCTAGAACACTGCTTTGGATCTCGGAAGATTCAATAAATATTAGGGATCTACTACAGGAGTGGGTTGGTGAGATTCTATAGCCTGCAATGTGTAAGAAGTCAGACTAGATTAGTGGCTCTCAACCTTTTCAGACTACTGTACCCCTTTCAAGAGTCTGATTTGTCTTGTGTACCCCCAAGTTTCACCTCACCCAGAAACTACTTGCTTACAAAATCAGACACTAAAAAAAAATTGTTATAGCACATTATTACTCAGAAATTGCTTACTTTCTCATTGTTATTTCATTATAACATAAATTAATTGGAATATAAATATTGTACTTACATTTCAGTGTATAGTCTATAGAGCCGTATAAACAAGTCATTGTCTGTATGAAATTTGAGTTTGTACTGACTTTGCTAGTGCTTTTTATGTAGCCTGTTGTAAAACTAGGCAAATATCTAAATGAGTTGATGTACCCCCTGGAAGATCTCTGCGTACCCGCAGGGATATGCACATTCCTGGTTGAGAACCACTGGACTAAATGCTCATGATGGTCCCTTCTTACCTTAAAGTCTATGAGTCTAAGAACTCAGTTCAATTCTTGGTTCTGCCACTGGGCTTCTGGGTGACCTTGTGCCAGTCACTTCACCTCTCTGTTCTTCAGTTTCCCCCTCTGTACAATGGGGATAATTATACCAACTTCCTTGGTAAAAGGCTTTGAGATCTGCTAATGACAAGTGCTATATCACAGCTAGGGATTATTATTATTATTCCATATATCTACATTTAATATATTTGTGTAAAAATTAGTGGAACCAGATATATCGGTCATCAACATTAGCACAATATTGTTTGGAGAATGGATGGTCGTGTATTTTGACAAAAAAGAAAAGAAAGTAAGTTCTTTGCTTTTGCCTTTAAACAGGATCATGTTAAAGCAAAGACATCTGGGAAGAAAAATGCTCCGTTTTGGCATGGGAAAGCAAAATGTAAATTTAATGGGTGTGTGTTTTGGTTAGATATGACTATTAAAAAGAGACTGAGAAAGCAGGATCACGATGTTCACATAACTGTCAAAGGGACAGGAGAAATAAAACACAACAGTGGCCAAGAGCGCAAACATCTGCCAGAAAGGAGAGAATTAAGAAAACAAATCAAACTGACTCTAGTGCACTAACAGCCAGTAACTTTAGTGAAGTAAAATCCAGGACTGTTTTTCAAAAAATAGCTTGTGAAGGAAGGAAGGAAGAACTGATTGCAGTATCTACCAGGACTGAATTAACACCCAGGAGAAACAAGATGCCTCTGAAATAATCATATAAAACAGCCCACTCCTATTTGCAATTCATTGATATTTCCCCTTTCACACTGCATAGAATATCGTGTATTGAATCAACAACATTATCAGCTACCTTATTTGACCTCTTCCTGTTACTGTCCTGCAATATGCTTATTACATTTGCACATGGTTAACCTTGAACGGTGTCTCTCATAACTTCCACAAACTCTGAAGCTCTGTAATGGAGCTTGTCATTCAGAACGTGCTTTTTTAACAATTCTGTATGAGTTTTCAGCACCGGCTTTGCTGTTCCTGATTAGGGGCTCTCCATCTCTTGTAGCATAATGCCTCTCCATAATGGTGATTTTGGGACATAATTGAACAGGCCTGCCTACAGCTGAGTACTATAATGTATGTTTGCAGGAGAATTCACATTCTCCTGCTCATCTTTTTCCAGGCATGTGAGAATTGATTTAACAAAAAGATAAATTTCTTCAAATTTCCTGTTTATTCTCAATCACTATTTTCTTGTCAAATTCAAGAATGTTTTTAGCGAAGGATAGCTGTTGTTTCTGCACATGTTTTACCCTAGTTATGATGTCCTTGAGCTGTTTGATGAGATGTGCTGTACTGAAAATCCGGCTGTTTGCTAATCATTTAGCTGTATTCATGCATAGTTTTCCCATTTTGCAATAATGCAAAAACATACTAGAAAAACTTCTTGCGATCAGTGGAAACCCTTACTTTAGAATCATCTTCACATAGTATTTTTATTCAATGCACTGCACAAATGTGATATTGCAAAATCACTTGGCTTTCACACACACAACAGACTTCAAAACAAGCACTGAGTTAATATATACGAGACATCTGGTTGAAAACTTTGTAGTAGTATAATTCAAGACCAGCTAAAGTCATATTCCACTTTTTGTGGTCTGTGACATTGACCAGTTATCCTAAGGGTATCAGGAGAAAGTCAGGCTAGCCAATATGAAATTGCTGGAGTGCTTTGGTCTGCTGTTAGTAACTCTGCTGCCTGTAGTATGTACATTGAGTTTGAAGGGCACTTAGCACATAAAAACATAATGTAAGATTCAGTGTTTGCCTGATGGGGGTCTCTTGACAGCTAGTGACCCTGTGGCATCAAGGTATAAGTCACACACACCCACTGTCTGAAAATCCAACATTAGGTACAGCTTAGCCTTCGTGAATCTATGAAACCATTTTATTGGCCCTTCTGCACATGCACCGTTATCAAAGTTTCTCCCTCCATGTAGATATTTGGTGTAGTAGTTGGTTGTGTCAGGATTACAGATCATAAAAGCTTCCTTATGGAGAGGCAGACAGTCCAAAATTATATGGGAATTCTATGCAGGAACTCATGAAAAATCTTCCCTTTTGTGCTAAACAGGGTCTTAAAATACAAATTCTTAGGAATGCTTATCTGTGGGTGTCACCAATGATCAGCATTAACAACAACAACTTCTGTCTACTAAAATATTTTTGGTTATAAGAAATAGTAACTTCTTTACTTATTTTATAATTTCAGACTGAAAGTGAACAGATGCAATGGAATACATCAATTGAGAAAACATATTTTCATTAATGGTGAACCATGCATCTTACTCATTATACTTGCATTTAAGTCAGAGCACAGCAAAAATCAGAACTTTGACCCTTAACTATGTCCATCAGAGATTTACATGTATGATAGCAAGTAAGTTGAAAGAAAACAAGATGCATCTTGATCGTTATAGCAAAGTACTGAATTGCATCTTTTCAAATACTATTCACTGACTATTCAGAGAATGAAACAATCCTGTCCAAGAAAAACCCTTCATCTGATCGTGCAATTTGAATGTACCCTTATTATTTAAAATATTTCAAATATTGATTAGTTCAGCAGAGGACATCAAAGTTATTTGCATAAGCATTAGCGTTTATTAAAGCAAAGGTGTTGTCATTACAGCTACAAAGTTGTTA
>NW_020687085.1:0-4085 GCF_002925995.2 Terrapene triunguis | reverse complement strand
GAGCAATTTGTCCTGAGTTGGCACTCTCAGTTGGGTTCCGCCAGAACTGCATTGTCACAGTGGCGTAGTCGTGCTTGGATCCACAGAACCAGGTCAATTAAGCTTTGGGTCAGAACCCCACGCTATCCACATTTGAATTTTGGGATTGAGAGTTTGGTTGGTTAAAGAACAGTTGCAATGGCGGAGCAAAGAGCATATGAGGGCCTTGACAAAAAAGCCCTGAAAGATTTGTGTTCAGAAAAGGGGATAAGCTTTAGAAAGAAAGCTACAAATCAAGAACTGAGAAATCTGTTAATGGCCAGTAATCAGAAGGCAGGAGATGCCACAGAATCTGCAGAAGCAATTGGAATGCAAAAGGCAGCAAGTAAACTGCAACTTGAGCATGAACAAAGACTGGCAGAAATTCGATTGCAGGAACTAGAAGCTGAGGCAAAAGTGGAAAGACTTCAGCTCCAAGTCAGAAAAGCAAAGGAAGAAAAGCAGAAATTGTATCCTCTTGAAAGTCCAGTTTATAACAATGTTGGTATGTTGTATAACTCTGAGCAGTTGTCTGGGTGTAACCAAATGTACCCCAATACTGCCACCTTTTATGTAAATGCTTTTACTGTGTGTTCAGTAGAGGGTGGCTCCATAACTTGTGCCAATTCTCTATATGGGAGTGGTAGTGAAAAATTCACAGAGAATGTAAAAGTCAATGGTAAAAGCTGTTTGGGGCAAATTATGGCTTCTAACATCACTCTTGTTAAAGCAGATCTTGTCAAAGAGGAAGATTATTTACCAAATCAGAGTGTGAATGTTGTAATCCTCTATGAGTTTACTGTACGTGTGCCTTTAGCCAGAATCCACCTTGAATGGAATGGTGCTAAGCATGAGGTTATAGCTGGCGTAAGGAAGTTATTGCCTAAGGATCTTTTGATTGGGGAAAATGTTAAAGCTTTGTTCAGTCCAGGTAGCCAGTCACAGGACAGGAATGCTCTTAAACCTGTGTCTATTGTGGGCAATGATTTGCCTGGGGAGGGTTGCTCCAAAGGTTTGTCTGAGAAGAGCTATTTGTCTGTAAATGAAGTTTCTGAATGTCGGTCTAGTGTCTCAGAAGTGAATCTGGAGTTAAATCAAGAGCAGCAAAATCTTACTGGGCAGGAAAATGTTTCTCTGGAGCAGATTAAAGTGGATGGTCAGGTGGAAGCCCTAACTGAGGAAGGAAAGGGTGGATTTTTAATGGGTGATGCATTGGTGGCTAGTACAGCTTGTAAAAGTGAACCTGAAAAGGGTAACTGTGATTTGCTGGCAGTGGCTCAGTGTAGTAAGAAGAGCAGTTTATCTGTTGGGAGTGGCAAGGTGCCTGGTAAGGAAGCTGCCCCACTCTCCCAGTCTTTGGGTATGTCTTCACTACCCGCCGATCCGGCGGGTAGCAATCGGTCTATCGGGGATCGACTTACCGCGTCTCGTGAGGACGCGGTAAAATCGATCCCTGATCGCTCTGCCGTCGACTCCGGAAATCCACCTCGGCAAGAGGCGGCAGCGGAGTCGGTGGCAGCGCGGCAGCGGTCGGCTTTCCCCCGTCCTCACCGCCAGGTAAGCCGACCTAAAATACGCAACTTCAGCTACGGTATTCACGTAGCTGAAGTTGCGTATCTTAGGTCGGAACCCCGCTGTAGTGTAGACCTAGCCTTTGTCTGTAATCAGCCCTGTGTGCTGGGACAGAGGAGAGGAAGGCAGGAAAAGTTTGGAGGAGCCAAGGCAGCCTTGTGAGCTAATGGCTTTATCTAGTCAGCAGTTTGGGAAGGCAGGGATAGTGGAAAATGAATGTCCCTATACCTTACCTGTTTCCTGTGTGGAGAATACTGATAGTGAAGGAAATGTGCCTGTATCTGTCAGGGGTATTGACTTGCCTATGGAGGAAGCTACCTCAGTCTCCAAGCAGATGTCTGTGAACAGCCCTGTGTGCTGGGACAAGGGAAATGAAATCCCGAGCTGTGTCTCTGGTAAAAAAGGTGTCTCCAGCTCTTCTTTGTCTGTGGAGCAGACAGAAGGTGCCTTTCAGCCTGTGATGGTTGAGAATAGTGCAGTTGTCTCAGAGTTGGTTCTGAATTCAACTAAAGCCCAGGAAGGGAATGGTCCTAAGTCTGTGTCTGCTGGGGAGAATGGCACTGTAACTAAGTTGCATCCAGTTAGTGTCTTAGCAAAATCCCAGAGACCAGACAATTCTGGTGCTTATATTTTGCCTATTGCTAGTGTGTGGTTGGTAAAGGGTGTAGCAACTCTGTCTGATCAGGGTAATACCCTAGCCAGGGCACAAGGAGAGCATGAAGGTGATTTGGTTGTTACCTACTGATGGTGTGGAAACTTGTAGCAAGAAGGAAAGGATTCCTGAACTTGTGTGTGGCAAAGGGAAGGGAAATGTTTCTAACCTTTTATCTAGGAAGTCTATGGGTTTGCCTGAAAGGGGATTGTGTAGAAATCTGCCTGATGGGCCAAAGGTGATCCTGGATGTAAGTAAGACCCAGAAAAAGTCTGTTGTTGCTCAGGGAAGTGTTCCTTTAGAGCAAGCCCTAGGTGAAGAGGGTAAGGGCAAAATTTCTGTGAGGGGTGATTTGCTGCTTAGAAAAGCTCCTGGGGAAAGGAATCCTCATGGTAATCTGTGCAAGCAGTTCACTGCAACTGAAGGGTGTGAGAGTGACAAGGAAGTTTCAGTTCCTAACAGCCAGAAATTTTCTGTTGTGAATGGATCCACTGACTTTCCTTTCGAAAGATCCAGTGTGGGTAGCTTTGAGAAAGTCTCAGGTGGAGTAAGAGCTGTTAAGAAAGTTGAGGAGCCCTATAACCAAGTGGCTGTGTGTGGCCAGCTTGTTGGGAAGACAACGGTGTTGGGACAGGACTGTCTCCATGCTAATTCCTTAAGTGAGCAGTCTGTGCTTCAGGGTCTGAGGACAGATTTGGTTACTGGTGTTTCAAAGCAGAACAGTTTTATGGCCGAATGCTTGAGGATGCAGGGGAGAGCAAGCACACTCTCACCCTCAGACTCTTTGGATTTGTGTGGTATCTCTTTAAGACAGAGTCCAGCCTTGGAAATGATAGCAGTTAAGGATATGAAAACTGGTGGACTGGCTCCTGTCTGTGGTAATGCAAATTACTTGCCTGGCTGGGAGAGGAAGAACTTGCTAATAGCTGTTAGCACAGAGAGCCCACCCCATCAGCCAGTGAATTCTGTTAAGCAAGAGAAATCAGGGTTTGATCCTGCAGGACAAGGAGGAAGGAGAAAACTGAATTTTGCAAAGGGAAGCAACAGGTTAACCCTAAAATGCCCAAATTCCAATGGTATTGAGCCAAAGCTGTGGCATGACAACCATGATTGTAAATGGACACTTGCAATGGATTTGTTGTTAATGCTAATGGTGATTTTGTAACTAATGTGTTGCTATTACCAAGAACTGTAAGAATGTACAATGTTCCTAATCTGTTGGAAAATCCCTTGAACATGTTAAAAGGAATACATGAGAACACACGTTATGTTAAAAGGCCTTGTTATACTGGTGTTTCACAGGTAATGCCTGTAAACAGTCTTGGAACTTTTCACAGGGGAAAAGACATTCCAGACCTGATGTGCTGTATAAAAAGGGAAACCGAGGCACACTACCATATTGCTTTCACGGCTAAATGCCAAGATTCCTGTACTATGAACATCATTTAATATCTATATTGATTTAATGTTAATTGGGTTCCAAACATTTGCCAGAGCTTGTATGGATAAAGTAGCTGTTTTCTTTAGCTCTTGGCAAGATCACATGAGACATAGAGGAACCATGCTGCAAGAGCAGATCCAATCCACTATTGTTCTAACTAAGTTTTACCTTGAGTTTGTAAAGAGGTTCAATCATGTTGTTGAACATAATTTTGATAAACCATTTCTGTTATACTCTAATATGGCTTCTAACCCCAATACTAGCTGTAGTGAGACAAACCCAAGGATGGGGAGCTCTTGGGATGCAGTCAGTGATGTTTGTGTCATCCCTTCCTGCATCAATTTTGCGTTGGGGGTGTGACGTTATTGATATAATCTGGGACCATATAGATCATTGTTGCAA
>NW_020687084.1:0-3600 GCF_002925995.2 Terrapene triunguis | reverse complement strand
TGTCACGGAGTATGGGGGGACTCAGGGCCCTGCACCCCCGGCGTCCTGCGATTCACCATGACTCTCAGCCAGCCAGTAAAGCAGAAGGTTTATTTAGACGACAGGAATACAGTCCAAGACAGGTCTTGCAGGCACAGACAACAGGACCCCCTCAGTTAGGTCCATCTTGGGGTCCCCGGGCACCCTAGCCCCCTTAGGGGATCAGAGCCCTGTCTGCCCCAAGCCCTAGTCACTAGCCAGCCTCTGAGACTCTGCCTTCAGCGACCCCACCCACAGCCTTTTCAGTCTCCCGGGCAAAGGTGTCACCTGGTCCCAGCCCCCTCCTGGGTTCTCATGTTACAGGCTCAGGTATTTTCAGCCAGTCTCCCATCCCCCAAGGCCGACCATCCCAGCCACACTCCCCTGTCAGCACTCACAGACCACAGTAAGAACAGACCCAGTTCGTCACATCTCCCCCCTTCGAGACCGAACTGAGCGGGGTCACTTTAGCCAGTGACCCGGGGAAGTTCGAACCTACCCCCGTTCCCATGGATGCCCCAGCATCCCTCCCATTCCTTGGTGAGAATTACACCAGGCCCCTCCAGTTTTATGTCCCCCCCTTAGGTTGGGGTGCTCGAGGGCATTCGCAGTTCGCATGTGGGAAGGTTTATGCGGGCCGTGCCCTTTTCCTACCCCAATACCCCTGGGGTTCCAACTGGGCTGGGGTCTTCTCCCAGCACTCCAGTCTGGAGGTCTGTGCTTCGGGCTCTCTTGGTTCAGAGCCCCCCTTTTAACCTTGGCCACCCTCTGGAAAGGCTCCTCTATGCTGGGTAAGGGTCCTACAGCCGTTTTCCCCTTGTCCCGGGCCTTCCTCCCCCTCTGACAGGGGTCACAGGATCGGCAGTACTGCCGGACAGTAACAAAGACCCCAGGCCAGTAAAAGCTCCGTAGCAGCCTCTGCTGGGTACGCCAGGTTCCCTGGTGCCCTGAGAGGGGAATGTCATGGGCCCGGTACAGCAGCTGGCGGCGATACCTCTGGGGTACCACCAGCTGTCTCCTGATCCCCCCTGACTCCATCTTCCCTGGGGGAGCCCATTCTCGGTACAGGAACCCCTTCTCCCACAGGAACCTTTTCCGGCCACCTCTCCCCATGGTCTGTACCACACCGAGGTCGGCCAGGTCCCTTATCTTCCGCAAGGAGGGATCTTTTTGCACCTCGGCCTGGAACTCAGCAGCTGGGACAGGGATGGCCACCTGCTCTCTCTCGCCGGCTGGGTCTGAAGCCGCAGCCTTCCTGAGCCGTGTCCCTGGGCGTTCCCTCCCCACCAGGTTAGGGTCCTGCGCCTCGGGCAAGGCACCCTCCCCAAGGTCAGGGCGCAGTGCTCCTCGCCGGCTCTGACTGCGGGTCACAACCAGTGCATTCTGGGGGTTGCTTGGCCAGTCCTCCAGGTCCCCCCCCATCAACACCTCAGTGGGCAAATACGGGTGTACCCCCACGTCCTTGGGGCCCTCCTTGGGCCCCCACTTCAGGCGTACCCTCGCCACAGGTACCTTGAATGGGGTCCCACCCACCCCCGTCAGAGTCAGGAAGGTGTTGGGCACCATCCGATCTGAGGCCACCACCCCGGGCCGGACCAGTGTCACCTCTGCGCCCGTATCCCAGTATCCATCGACCTTCCTCCCATCCACCTCCAGGGGAACAAGGTACTCTCTCCGGAGGGACCGCCCCGCGCCCACCGTATAAACCAAAAACCCTGAGTCTGGAGCATTCAGCCCCCCAGAGGAGCTGGCCTGGAGCTCTCCTTCCTCCTTAGCAGGTGGTATTCTGCCAGCCCCCCCTTCCCTGGGAGTGCCGCCTCTCGCCCGGCTGGGTCTCTACCCAGTCAACCCTCGGTGGGTCTGGTCTGCTCAGTCTGTCCCTGAGTCTGGGGCACTGGGCCCGTAGGTGACCTCTCTGGTCACAGTGATAGCAGACCATGTCCCATGTGTCCCCTCGAGCCGGTCGGTTGTCCCTGACCCTGGGCATTCCCCATGGGAGGGGATTCCCCACATTCCCCTTTTGGGAGGTACCCGGGTGACTCTCTCTCTGCATGGCAGCGGGCCTGCTCCTTTGGGACTCCTCCCTGCCAGCCCCTGCCCGGCTCTTCACGAACTCATCGGCCAGCCGGCCTGCATGTCGCGGGTTCTCTGGTTTTTTGTCCACCAACCACAGCCTCAGGTCGGATGGGCACCGCTCATACAGTTGCTCCAATACCAGCAGTTTAACCAGGTCCTCCTTTGTCTGGGCCCCATCAGCCCACTTGCTGGCGTATCCCTCCATGCGGACGGCTAGTTGCAGATATGAGATCTCAGGGGTTTTATCCTGACTCCGGAACCTTTCCCGGTACATCTCAGAAGTCAGCCCAAACTCACGTAGCAGGGCCTTTTTGAATAGTTCGTAGTTCCCTTTCTCCGCCTCGTCCAGTTGGCGGTACAATGCCACGGATTTGGGGTCCAGTAAGGGGGTGAGAACCCGGAGTCTGTCCGCAGGATCAATCTGGTGCAGCTCGCAGGCCGTCTCAAAGGCATCCAGGAAGTCATCCATGTCCTCCCCCTCCTTACGTGGGGCCAGGATGCACTTATCAAAGCTCCGTGCAGTCCTGGGTCCCCCCTCACTCACCGCAGCCGGGGTCGCGCGGTCCTTCAGCCTCGCCAGCTCCCGTTCCTGCTGACGCTGTCTCTCATTCTCCTCCCGTTCATGACGCCTCTGTCTCTCATTCTCCTCCCGTTCATGACGCCTCTGTCTCTCTTCATGACGCCTCTGTTGTTCACGATCCTCCAGCTCTCTCAGTTTTAGCTCTACCTCCCATTCCAGCTCATTCCGCTCCACGGATGCCGCGCGTGGCCGGGAGGATCCCCTGCTGGCCGGCGAGCGTGGCCGGGAGGATCCCCTGCTGGCCGGGGGGGTCACTGCGCCCTCGGTATTTGCTGGGCTCCTCCCCACCCTTCCTCTAGGCATAGGAAGGGGGGGTCTCGGGAAGCCCTCAGCAGCCGGCTGACCACTCCCAGCTGGGACAGACACTGGGGCCTGCGCTGCATCTGCCAGGCTGCTTCCCTCAGAGACAGGAATCAGTTCATTCGCGCGATCTTGCTTCTCCAGCTGGGCAATGAGCTGTTCTTTGGTGAGCTTCCCACTGCGCACCCCCCTCTGCTTGCACAGCTCCACCAGGTCGCTCTTAAGCCGCTTGGCATACATCTTCCTGCTGGCCACTCACAGGCCCGTGTGCTCACCGCTCCCCACAGTTTCCAGGGAGATCCCTAGTGTGCCAGCCCTTCTCGAGGTCACCACCTCTCTGCCAGGGTCGAGCTGCAGACTCCTCCGCCCCTGGGACCACTCGCTGCGATCCCCCGGGGGACCCTGTTACTGCAAAAGTCCTTCTCGCTGGTCACACACTCCCAGGGGTGATAACCGTCTCTCTCTGACTCCTCAGCACGCCTGGTCCCCGTCAATCCCCCTTCGTTTTACTTCTCCCCAGTCACTTACTGCAGGAAGCGCCGTCCACGGGGTGCAGTAGATCCCACCGCTGCCACCAGTTGTCACGGAGTATGGGGGGACTCAGGGCCCTGCACCCCCGGCGTCCT
>NW_020687083.1:0-1336 GCF_002925995.2 Terrapene triunguis | reverse complement strand
CCCCCCCCCCCAAGCAAGTGTCTCAAACTAGGCAGTCCCTGCCTATCTCATAGGCAAGCATGTCTACAGGAGTGGGCCTTGCACGAAAGAGCTGGGGCCCAGCAGGTTGCCAAGTAAGAGGCTCGTGGTTAGGCATCTCACCTGTGATATGGGAGACCCAAGTTCAAATCCCTGCTCCAATGAATAGCTAATTAATTAAACAAAGGGGAACAGGAGAGCCAGAGTGCCCAACAGCCTTCACTGCACAGTGCACTCTCCTGGTAGGTGGAGACCTAGGGTCAAGAGTTTGTTCCAAATCAGGGATTCAAACCTAGGCCTCTCCCATATCCCAGCAGAGGGTTTGACCACAAGGCTATTAGGTAGACTGGGACAGGTGCATGCACACCACCCAGCCTGACCCAACCATTCCTGACCTGCTCACCCCAGCTGTCTTTTAGGCCTCAGCGCATGCCTCCTGCATCAAGCACTGCTGGCGAGATAGCGGGGGGGGGGGACGGACAGGGGACACCCCGTCTGAGAGGTATGCTGAGGCTTAGGCAGAAGCTAGGGCACTGAGCAACTTGGCGGCCTCGCACATGTGCCCTGGCAGAAAGGTAGGCATTGAGGAGACTTGACCAGCAGAAACTTGATACTTTTGGAGCCTCCAGGGTTAGGGTTATAAGCTAGCACTTTGTGCTTGTATTACTTGCTAGGTCACCCATGAAAATCCTATGCGCATTTTATGCACCAAAACAGCTTGTTCCTAGGCAGTACTGAGCTTTACCCCTAGGTGCTGAGCGCCTGTGGTTAGAGCATCTAGCACCAAATCAGTTAGAGGAGACAGGGCATTCAAATGGCTGTCTGGCACCAGAAAATTGGCCAATCCCCAGTTAGTGGGAGGTGAGGGATGGGTCACCTAAGTCACAGAAAGACCAAAACCCCTGTGCTCCAGTTGTCTCAGCTATACTCCACTGTATGTTGCCAGGCCCCATCTAACAACGTCGCTCAGCCCCTTTCATCTATATCATTGCAAAGCGCCTGCTTGCTCATCATCACATGAAAATTTGGCTGCTGGAGACCAGTCTGGTGGAAGGTGGGGTAGGAGCAACAGCCACCTTCACTGGGCCTGATGCCTCATCACCCAGCAGCTAAGAGCCTCCTTGTGCACGTTCACCAAGTGTTGCCTTCAGTCCCATGGTGCAGCTCCTTCAGCAATCCTGAATCACACCTGGCTTCATTCCAACACTGCCGCCTAGCAGCCTCCACTGCATCCCATACTGAGTGCTGTGGTGTCATGCCCCTCCTCCCCAGAGCGCTGAGGCTATGCAGACAGGCTGCTTATTGCAAATTTCCCTGC
>NW_020687082.1:0-11725 GCF_002925995.2 Terrapene triunguis | reverse complement strand
CTACCTAGGGATTTGAATTAATTACCCCCCTGTGATGTTTACATAACTTCCCCCCTAGTCACTGCATACTTGTCTTATTTCAAGCAAGAAATTAATCCTTTCCCTCCCAGCAGCTAACAATACAAAATAAGAGGGGAAACGGTCACATTTTTCCATAAAATAAATCAGAAATTACCAAGTTCTTCTTCGAGTGCTTGCTCATGTCCATTCCATGTTAGGTGTGTGTGCTTGCCACATGCACTGGTGCGAAAGTTTTTCCCTCAGTAGTATCCGTAGGGGACTGGCTCTGGCGCCCCCTGGAGTGACGTGCATATACTGCAGTATAAGGGGCACCGCCAGCTCCCCCCACCCTCAGTTCCTTTTTACTGCCAGTGACTGTGCTGGAATATTCCTTTGCTTCGGCAAACCTTTTCTTCTGTAGAACTGTTCGTTGCGAACCTTTCTATTGTACATAGTTATATCAACTAATATTAGTTCCCTTTGTGTGTTTTAGTTAGTTTTAGTTGTCCCAGATGGGACTTAGCCTCGGGATGGGGCATGCCCCACTCCCTGGGCTTTAAGAACTGTGACTGCTACAAGAAACCCATGCTGGTCTAGACCCACACAAGGAAATAAAGAAACAAATCAACAGAGCCAGACGTGTACCCAGAAACCTCCTACTACAAGACAGGCCCAAAAAAGAAACCAACAGAACTCCACTGGCCATCACCTACAGTCCTCAGCTTAAACCTCTCCAACGCATCATCAGTGATCTACAACCCATCCTGGACAATGATCCCTCACTTTCACAGACCTTGGGAGGCAGGCTAGTCCTCGCCCACAGACAACCCGCCAACCTTAAGCATATTCTCACCAGCAACCACGCACCGCACCATAACAACTCTAACTCAGGAACCAACCCATGCAACAAACCTCGATGCCAACTCTGCCCACATATCTACACCAGCAACACCATCACAGGATGTAACCAGATCAGCTACAACATCACCGGCTCATTCACCTGCACGTCCACCAATGTTATATATGCCATCATGTGCCAGCAATGCCCCTCTGCTATGTACATTGGTCAAACTGGACAGTCACTACGCAAGAGGATAAATGGACACAAGTCAGATATCAGGAATGGCAATATACAAAAACCTGTAGGAGAACACTTCAACCTCCCTGGCCACACAATAGCAGATGTAAAGGTAGCCATCTTACAGCAAAAAAACTTCAGGACCAGACTCCAAAGAGAAACTGCTGAGCTCCAGTTCATTTGCAAATTTGACACCATCAGATCAGGATTAAACAAAGACTGTGAATGGCTATCCAACTACAGAAGCAGTTTCTCCTCCCTTGGTGTTCACACCTCAACTGCTACCAGAGCACCTCACCCTCCCTGATTGAACTAACCTCGTTATCTCCATACTGATTTATACCTGCCTCTGAAGATTTCCATTACTTGCATCTGAAGAAGTGAGGTTCTTACCCACGAAAGCTTATGCTCCCAATACTTCTGTTAGTCTTAAAGGTGCCACAGGACCCTCTGTTGCTTTTTACAAAACTAGTGAAATCTAGGGAGAGTTGTATGGGCAATTAGTTGCCTCTCCGTCATGATAGCATTGAGTTGGGGGCATTTTTCCTCCAGTAACGCCTCAAGGAATTCTTGCAGTTTACTGTAGTTATCAAAATTATACTTAGCTAGAAGCGCCTGGTAATTGGCTACCTGATTTGAGAATTGGAGTGTAGCCGATGAGTATACCTTTCTACCGAGAAGGTCTAAACATTTGTGTTCTTTGTCTTATAGAGTGGACCAGAATTGAGGTTGTTTGCTGCGATGATTGGTGGCGTCCATAACTAAGGAATTGGGTTGTAGATGAGAGAAGAGAAAGTCCATCCCCTTAGCTGGGACAAAGTACTTTCTGTCAGCTCATTTGCTGGTAGGTGGTATCTTGGTGGGGGTGTGATGGTACCTCCCATAAGGCTTTATGGAAATATGCTTAGAATGTGTTTTATGCTACATATGACATGTAACATATCTCAAAGGTTATGATCTACTGAATGTATTAATCCTATTTGTATGCATGTATCATTTTTGTATTCGAAGTTATGAATGTTGGCTGTGTACTGGCTTGATTTCTAAATAACCTTAGTAGAGCATTTGGTCAGTTCCTGGAGAAAGGAATGTTGAAATTAAGTACCTAATCAAGAAACACTTAAAGGACAATGGATCTTGGAATGCTCCAATCCACATAAGAAGTCTACTTGAGGACGTTCAAGGTAGCATGTAAACAATGGATGCTACCTGTAAAAACTGTGAGTCATGCATGGACATGTGACTTGCCCAGGTGATTCCTAAACTCCATCTTGGAGCTGGACTTTGCATAGGAGTGAGGAGGGGGTCTCCACCCACAAGCGAAAGTCTATTAAAACCCCTGGGAGACCCCTGCATTTGGTCTTCAGCTGGCTAAAGAAAGAGCCTCTCCACCCCCCCAGGATACCTGAAAGAAATTGGAACAAAGGACAGTGACTGCAAGGGGTGTGAGTGATTGCTGGACCCAGGCTAAAAGGAGATTAGCCTGTAAAAGGGAGCATTCTGGAACTGGTGAGGATCTTATCTGTATTCAGTTTGATTAGACATAGATTTGCGCATTTTATTTTATTTTGCTTGGTGACTTACTTTGTTCTGTCTGTTACTGTCCCGATATAATGCTGTCCTCGGGAGCCAAAAAATCTTACTGCGTTATAGGTGAAATCGCATTATATTGAACTTGCTTTGATCCACCGGAGTGTGCAGCCCCGCCCCCCCGGAGCGCTGCTTTACCGCGTTATATCCAAATTCATGTTATATCGGGTCGCGTTATATCAGGGTAGAGGTGTACTTGGAACCACTTAAATCCTACTTTCTGTATTTAATAAAATCACTTTCTACTTATTAATTAACTCAGAGAATGTATTAATACCTGGGGGAGCAAACAACTGTGCATATCTCTCTATCAGTGTTATAGAGAGCGAACAATTTATGAGTTTGCCCCGCATAAGCTTTATACAGGGTAAAATGGATTTATTTGGGTTTAGACCCCACTGGGAGTTAGGCATCTGGGTGTTAAAGACAAGAACACTTCTGTTAGCTGCTTTCAGGTAAACCTGCAGCTTGGGGCAAGTAATTCAGACCCTGGGTCTTTGTTGAAGCAGACCGGGTGCTGGGGCCCCGAGCTGGCAGGGAAAGCAGGGGTAGAAGTAGCCGGCACATCAGGTGGCAGCTCCCAGGGGGTTTCTATGATCCAACCCATCACAGTGGCGTAGTCGGCAGGATCTGTGCACAGCTGATTGCTTTGAAGTACTGGTAGTGATTTTAAGTGAGTTTTAAGTGTGGTTGCTGGAGAACAGACAAAGTGGTTACTGGTTTGTTATTTTCTGTTTGCTTATTTTGGGTAAGGGAAGTAGGGACAGAAAAGGAAGCAAAATAAATAAGATTGAAGATCAGAAGAAGCTAGAACTATACAAGTTGCAAATTGCCCAGAAAGGCTGAACACTGGGCACTGTGAAGTGTCTGCATGGTCTGAACTTTCTTCCTCCTCATCTCCCATGTCCTCAGGTGCTTCTGACGTCTCCCTGTTTGGGGAAGGTGGAGAATGAATTTCCCTTCGGGCTGGGGTCGGGGGTCTAATGTGGTGAACCCTATACACCGCCCAGGGGGCCATTGCATGGGGAAAGGCATTGATGGACACATCCAGGGTTGCCCGTACCATTGGCGAGATTTAGTCCTAGCAGCTTCCCATGATGGTCTTCGTCCCGTGAGTGAAGAGTGTTGGGAGGAGAAACAGCTCCCATTTACTTTCTCCTTTTCATCACTGGAGATGGACTCAGGTGCAGGAGAAGTGGACAGCTGCTCAGTTTTTTGGCCCAGAGATCCCTCAGTACTAGGAATACATTTTGATGGATAGGTGGAAAAGGGAACTTGTATCTGTGGAGAA
The DNA here is from genome assembly GCF_002925995.2 of Terrapene triunguis. Classification (NCBI taxonomy): domain Eukaryota; kingdom Metazoa; phylum Chordata; order Testudines; family Emydidae; genus Terrapene; species Terrapene triunguis. The sequence continues at coordinate 7,766 of NW_020687082.1, read as the reverse complement.
AAGACAGTTACCTTTCCGTAACTGGTGTTCTTTGAGATGTGTTGCTCATGTTCATTCCATGTTAGGTGTGTGTGCTCGCCACGTGCACCGGTGCCGGAAGTTTTTCCCTCAGCGGAATCTGTAGGGGACCAGCTCTGGTGCACCCTGGAGTGGCGCACGTATGCAGTGGTATAAGGGGTGCCACTGGCTCCCCCCACCCTCAGTTCCTTCTTGCTGGAAACTCCAACAGTGGGGAAGGAAGGCGGGTCATGGAATGGACATGAGCAAACACTCGAAGAAGAAAAGACAGTTACCTTTTCTGTAACTCGTGTTCTTCAAGATGTGTTGCTCATGTCCATTCCATGTTAGGTGACTCCCAAGCAGTACCAATGGAGGCGGGTAGGACTTCATGGATGTGTAGCCTGTAACACAGCTCTGTCAAATCCAGTGTCATCCCTGGCCTGCTGGCTGATGGCGTAGTGTGCCATGAACGTGTGAACCGAAGACCACGTTGCGACTCTGCAAATGTCCGGGATGGGGATATGCACCAGGAAGACCACCGAGGATGCTTGCGCTCTCGTCGAGTTGGCCTTCACCAACGGCGGCGGTTGAACCTGCGCCAACTCGTAACAGGTCCGGATGCAGGAAGTGATCCTGTTGGAGATCCTCTGATAGGACACCGGCAGGCCCTTCATCCTATCCACTGTCGTGATGAAGAGCTGCATCGACCTGTGAAAGGGCTTGGTACGCTCCAAAACACCAAGGCACATAGGATGTCCAGGACATGCAGCCGCCTCTCCTCATTGGTCTTGTGCAGCTTAGGAAGGTGTCCTGGTTGATATGGAAGGAAGACACCACCTTCGGTAGGAAGGTCGTATGGGGTCGCAACTGTACCTTGTCTTTATAGAAGACTGTATATGGCAGATCCGAGGTCAGGGTTTTAATCTCCGACACTCATCTAGCCGACGTCACTGCCACAAGGAGTGCGACTTTCCACGATAGGTGAGAAAGGGAACAAGAATCCAAGGGCTCAAAGGGCGGACCCATGAGTCTGGAAAGAACCAGATTGAGGTTCCATTGTGGGACAGGATCCCTAACAGGAGGGAAGAGCCTTTCGAGGCCTTTCGGGAACCTGACGGACATCTTGTGTGAGAACACCGATCTACCCTGCATCGGCGGATGAAAAGCGAAGTTGGCAGCTAGATGAACCTTGATAGAAGAGAGGGGCAGGCCCTGATTTTTCAGGAGGAGCAGGTATTCCAAGATGGACTGCAGAGAAGAGCGCGTTGCGGAGACACTATGTTCAGACGCCCAGTGGAGTTCCCCACTTCTGGAAGAGCATCTGGACCACTTCTGAGTGGAGCGACCACTCATGGTTAGAAAAGAAGGACCTGCTGAGGCAATCTGCCAGCATGTTCCTGAGGCCAGGAAGGTGATACGCTTCCAGGTGGATTGCATGCTGGATGCAGAAATCCCATAGGTGGAGTGCCTCTTGACAGAGGACCAACGAACGCACTCTTCCTTGACTGTTGATGTGAAACATTGAGGCCATGTTGTCCGTCAGCACTTGAACCACTCTGTTGGATAACTGCAGGAGGAAAACCCCGCAGGCTAGGCGAACTGCCCTGAGCTCTTTGACGTTTATATGCAACATCATCTCCTCTGCAGACCACGTACCTTGTGTCTGCATTGCGCCGAGGTGCGTTCCCCAGCCAAGGTCCGAGGCATCCGATATCAGCGACACCGAAGGTTGCGGGCTGTCGAATGGGACTCTGTCGAGGACCGTTCCAGGGTCAGTCCACCACTGCAATGCAGTGAGTACCTCCGGTGGGATGGTGACATCTTGTCCAGGTGATCCCTGGATGCGGAATAGACCCTAGCCAGCCACTGCTGGAAGCGGTCACATTTGGAGTCTCACATGGCAGATGATGTACGTGCACACTGCCATGCGGCCCAGCAGCAGTAGGCAGACCCTGGCTGTCGTGAGAGGAAACACAGAGACTCCAGGGATGAGGTCCCTCATTGTCTGGAACCTGTCGTGCTGCAGAAATGCCTTCGCCCTGGTGGAGTTGAGGACCACCCCCAATAAATTCTATTCTTTGTACAGGGACTAATGTTGATTTTTCCTAGTTTATCAGCAGACCCAGTCTCCTCCACGTGGTCAGCAGCATTGCGACGTCATCCTGGACCTGAGATCTGGAGTGACCCTTGATCAGCCGGTCATCGAGGAACGGATAGATCAGGATATCCTGACGCCTGAGGTAAGCTGCCACCACCGACGTGCATTTTGTAAACACTCTCGGTGCCGTTGCCAGGCCGAAGGGGAGCACCACAAACTGGTAGGGCGCGGATCCCACCGTGAAGCGGAGGAAGTATCTATGTCCTTGAAAGATCACTATATGAAAGTACGTATCCTTCTCAAGTCGAGGGCAGCATACCAGTCTCCCGGATCCAGGGAGGGGATGATGGAGGCCAGGGAGACCATGCAGAACCTCAACTTCTTGAGATACTTATTGAGGTCTCGCAGGTCCAGGATGGGCCTTACGCCCCCTTTGGCCTTTGGGATCAGAAAGTACGGGAGTAGAACCCCTTGCCCCTGAGGTCTACGGGACTTCTTCCACGATCCCCTCCTCCCACATGTAGCCCTAAGGATTAATATGCTGGTCTGTAGAAATAGATCTTTCTTTTAAATTTGAGTATTTGATGTACCAGGGTTATAGATTTTATATTAAAAGTAAGTTTGGCTGTAATGCAAGAGACCTACCTACAGGCCAAAACCCTGTATGTTAAGCTAATGTGACGTTAACACATTTTGAGACCCTTATTCAGAAAAGTAAAATTAGACAAAACACCCACGCAGATGTCTAGAGACCTTTACCTGAACCAATAGCAATAAAGGGTGGAAAAAGGGGATTTTTGCCCACAAAACTCACAAGTACACCACAAATGCGTACATACATATCATCCATACACACATACATACTAGCCTATGGGGTAAGTGTACCCTAACATTTCTGTGGGGGAAGAATGAAATTTGGGCATAAGAGGAAGGATTTCCGACTAATGCCCTATAAAAAGGAGAGGCAGCTCGCCATTAGACAGGCAATCTACCCACCTATCTGCTCCTGTCTACTCTTCATTGCCTCCACCTTCAACTATGTATCGACGGCTATTAACTATTGATAGGTCGTTCTTCATTTCTTTTTAAACTGTAAGTCTAAAAGGGACTTGATTCCCATATATTTTATTTTAGTAAAGCTTAGAGTTAAGCTAGAGAATAAACAGCTCTGCATTAGCTTCCTCTGCCAGAGGTGCGAAAACGCCCAAGGCGGCCGCTGCATCTGCCAATACCAGGTTATTAAAACAGTGTGAGTATTAATCACGTTTGCAGCTTATATTGCATTATTGAATATTGCATTATCATATGTATCTCTTGAATAACAGTAATACAAGTGTAACTGTAATTCTAACTGTTTTACCATTTGCTTGCTATTTCATTGATTTTAATAAAAGGTCTTTATGACTATATCTGTCTCAGTGTAAACTTCCTGTCATACCTCCAAAGTTCCTTTTATAAACTCTGTGAAGCCTGATTCAGGACGAACTTTATCTTCTGATCAAACAAATAGGTGAGCCAAAACCCATACTAATTAATATCCATAATAATCATTATTAAAATTATCAATTAATTAAAATTAATTAAAATTAAATTAAGTGGATAAATTAAATCAACCCTACTAACATACCCCAAATCAGGCTACACACAGCAGGCCCTGCACCTCCTGATGCAGTTGACCAGAGGTGGGCAAACTATGGCCTGTGGGCTGGATCCGACCCATGGGATTGCCCCCTGTGCCGCCGCGGGCCCCACACCACTCTCAGAAGCAGCCGACACCACCTCCCTGCGGCCCCCAGGCGGGGGGGCAGAGGGCTTCATGCATTGCCCTTGCCTCCAGGCACCACCCCCCGCAGCTCCCTTTGGCCGGGAACGGGGAACCACGGGAGCTTCGGGGGAGGTACCTGGAGGCGCGGCAAGGGCAGCGCACGCGGAGCCCTCCGCCGCCCCTTCCCCCCCCCGGGGCTGCAGCACTTCCTGGAGCGGCGCGGCGCGGGGCCAGGGCAGGCATGCAGGGAGCCTGCCCTGGCCCCGGTGCGCACCGCTGCCACCCCAGAGCTGCTTTAGATAAGCGGCACCGGGCCAGAGCCCAAACCCCTCCTGCACCCCGCCCCCCAACTGCCCTAAGCCCCCTGCCTGCACCTCGCACCCCTCCTGCACCCCAACTCCCTGCCCTGAGCCCCCTCATACACCCTGCACCCCAACCCCCTGCCTTGTGCCCCCTGGTGCACCCTGCATCCCTGTGCAGCCCAACCTCCTCCTGTGCCCCAATCCCTTGCCCTGAGCCCCTTCCTGAACACTGCACCCCCTCCCACACCCCGCACTCCCTCCCGCACCCCAATCTCCTGCCCCAGCCCTGCATACAATTTCCCCACCCAGATGTGGCCCTCAGCCCAAAAAGTTTGCCCACCCCTGCAGTAGACTCTTGTGAGAAGGGTCCCTGAAGAGAGATGGGGTGGGATGAGGGGATAGAAACAAATTGGAGGGTATAGCTCTGTGCCACGGTATTGAGGACCCAATAGTCTGATGTTATAGGTGCCCAGGCTGGGAGGAAAAGTGAAAGTCGGTTGGAGAAGCGGAAGGGGCCAGGATCCAGGACAGTGGCCAGAATGTCGCCCTTGGGTGCATCCTCAAAATGCCCACTTCGACCCCTGCTGGGAGCGGGAAGAGCTAACCTGTGTTGAGATAGAGGGCTGCTGGCCCTGATGGCATTTGTAGCCCTTGCTCTTCCTCTGGAATGAACATGAGCAACACATCCTGCCTAGGCTGGCTACACTACTGATGGGGAGGCTACGGCTTAAACCACTTTCTTTGCTGCCCCGGGTGTATAGGCCCAGGGTCTTGAGAGTGGTGCACAAGTCCTTTAACCAGTGCAGCTTATCGTCTGTTTTCTCTGCAAACAGAGCTTGCCCCCGAAAGGGAGGTCCTGGATGGACTGTTGGACCTCCGCTGACAGGCCCAAGGACTGCAGTCACGCCACCCTCCTCATGGTTATGGCTGAGGCCATGGTCCGTGCCGCAGAGTCAGCCGTGGCTGAAGCCGCATGCAGTGCTGCCCTTGCCCCTCCCTGCCCCTCTTCCAGGATGGCCTGGAACTCTTTCCTGGGGTCCTCAACTGCCAAATGTTAAAATCATAATGGCCCAGTAGAGCCTAATGATTCACCACCCTCAACTGTAGGCTCGATGACAAATAAACCTTTCTCCCAAAAATATCCTACTTTTTCACCTCCTTATTTTTGGGCGTAGCTCCTAGTTGACTGTCTTTCCGCTCATTGACAGCAGATAGTACTAGCGAGTTTGGGCCAGGGTGGGTATACAGGTATTCATACCCTTTAGCGGACACATAGTACTTGTGCTCCACCCGCTTGGAAATTGGGGGTATCGATGAGGGGGTCTGCCAGAGGGCCTTGGTAATTTTGGCCACCCCCTCATGCACTAGCAGTGGACTTTAGCAGGTGCTGCAGAGCTGAGGACGGTGAAGAGGGTGTCCGAGGGCTCCTCTAGCTCCTTAGTTTCTAGCTCCAAGTTCGAGGCTACCCTCCTGATGAGCTTTGGCATCATCCTGGGGGACCGTAGGCAGGGGTCCCATGATGGCCTTATCAGGGGTTGAGGATGAGGATGTAGGTACAGTAGGAGTCACCACCTCTGTGACCTGCTCAGCATGGCCTTCTTCCCCTGTCTGTTGCACATGGGGGGAGGGGAGATCCCAGGCACAGCGGCCTCCATCTCAGGTGGGCAAGAGATTGTGACAGAGGGCTTGTTGGAGACTCCCAACACTGACGTATGCCTCTGGGGCAGCTGCATGAACCCCCATGGGTTCCAAGGGTGCCATGGCACGGGCCATTGACCCTGGGGCCACGGTAGTACTGACGGTGTCACAGGGAGAACCGGTGTCACCAGTGGAGGACCTTGCCCCGCCTGAAGGGATTCTGGGTCTGACTTAGAGACCAGGGATGGAGGGCCATGTTCTGGAGACTGGGAATGCACCGAGGCCGACCAGGCATCTCAGTCCCGGCTGCATTCACCGTCACGCTCCAAATGGGATGTGAATGCGGGCGACAATCCACCGTGTCGAGATCCTGGTGACCGGTGTCGGTGGATCCACAATGGTACCACGGTGATCTATGCCGAACACTTCCCAACCAGCGCTGGTCCATAGAGCGGGAGCAAGAGCGTGACCAACGCCACGATGACGAGTGTCAACGCTGGTACGGTGATCTCTGTCTATAGGCCGGTGACCGGTACTGAGAGTCCTGCTGGAGCAACGTTGATCTGAACGGAAGCGACGATCCCGGTACCAAGGGCATGGGGATGAACGTGCCCCAGTATGTCCACGCCATGCCACTGGCGACCGACGCTTTGAGCCCTCAGAGTGATGTCCGGAGTCCGGCACCGAGGGCTCCAATTGGTAGGTAGCCCTACATCCAAGGCCCAGTGGCTCTGTGTGGGCAAGCGCTGTGGGGACGCTCCCTGAGGTGGTGAGTGGTGCTGCACTGACAGGGACTGAGGGGGTGGTCCAAGGGCAGGCCTACCCCTTGATTTGGGAGCTGCTGTTGCCGGTGTGCGCTGCACCGGGAGGGACAACATTCTGCGCCGCCTGCAGGGCCTCCAGGGTAATGGCATTGCCAGGTGCCGGACTCCCATGCTGCTGTCGAGGGCGGCTGGCGTGTCTTGGGATGGGCTAACCCACTCAACTGAAGCTGGAGCCCGACTCCCACTTGGAGGCATGAGCTGCCCTTCGTGGGTCTAGGCTCACCTCCTGCCCTCTCCTTGCCCTTGCGAGCAGGAGACCAACCTCTCCCAGTCTTCCTCTTTTTACTGGTCTGTGCCGGGGAGGTAGAATGTCATCTGTCCAACGCCAGCACCTGCGGGGCACTCCGCACTGATGCCACGGTGTTGGGTGCGGAGTCTGATCTCGGCTGCTCTGGTGCCAGTGTCAGTGCCGATTCCAAAAGGAGTGCTTTAAGTCGGATGTCCCGCTCTGTCTTAGTGCAAGGCTTAAAGCTCTTGCAGATTAGACACCTCTTGCTGATGTGACATTCCCCCAAACACCTTAAACAACTGGTGTGCGGGTCACTGACCAGCATGGGTTTCTTGTAGCAGTCACAGTTCTTAAAGCCCAGGGAGTGGGGCATACCCCATCCCGAGGCTAAGTCCCATCTGGGACAACTAAAACTAACTAAAACACACAAAGGGAACTAATATTAGTTGATATAACTATGTACAATAGAAAGGTTCGCAACGAACAGTTCTACAGAAGAAAAGGTTTGCCGAAGCAAAGGAATATTCCAGCACAGTCACTGGCAGTAAAAAGGAACTGAGGGTGGGGGGAGCTGGCGGTGCCCCTTATACTGCAGTATATGCACGTCACTCCAGGGGGCGCCAGAGCCAGTCCCCTACGGATACTACTGAGGGAAAAACTTTCGCACCAGTGCATGTGGCGAGCACACACACCTAACATGGAATGGACATGAGCAAGCACTCGAAGAAGAACTTGGTAATTTCTGATTTATTTTATGGAAAAATGTGACCGTTTCCCCTCTTATTTTGTATTGTTAGCTGCTGGGAGGGAAAGGATTAATTTCTTGCTTGAAATAAGACAAGTATGCAGTGACTAGGGGGGACGTTATGTAAACATCACAGGGGGGTAATTAATTCAAATCCCTAGGTAG
>NW_020687081.1:0-2653 GCF_002925995.2 Terrapene triunguis | reverse complement strand
CACTATCCACCCCACCACCACCCTCCTGAACTCCCCTGCCCTCTATCCAACACCCCCTCCCTGCTCCCTTACTGCGCTGCTTGGAGGTGGCTGGCGGCGCTTCAGCCACACCTCTCGGCTGGAGCCGGGCCACGCCGCCACTGTGCAGTGCCTGGAGCACCGGGTCAGGCTGAGCTTGCAGCCCCCCCGCTTCCCGTGAATCAGCTGTTCGCGCAGGAAGCCTGGGAGGGCTGAGAAGCAAGCGGCGGCTTCGTGCTCAGGCCCAGGGAGGCGGAGCAGAGGTGAGCTGGGGCGGGGAGCAGTTCCCCTCCACGTCCCTCCCCCCGGGTTACCTGCTGTGGCGCGGGCGGCTCCCCCCACCCCAGCTCACCTCCGCTCCGTCTCCGCCTCCCTGGGCTTGAGCGCGAAGCCACCGCTTGCTTCTCTGCCCTCCCAGGCTTCCCGCGCGAACAGCTGATTCGCGGGAAGCGGGGGGGGGGGGGGAGAAGCGGTGCAGAGTGTTCGGAGGCGGAGCGGAGGTGAGCTGGGGCCGGGGAGCGGGGCAGAGAGCTGGAGCACCCATGGGGTCGGCTCCTAAGGCACCACTTTTGGATAATGTGCTCAGGGGGAGCAGCCGCTCCCTCTGCTCCCCCCCAGCTACGGTCCTGGTCACGTCAACTTACCGGTTGTTAAATTTAGAAGCCCTTTTAGAACCGGTTGTCCCGCGCAGGACAACTGGTTCTAAAAGGGCTTCTAAATTTAACAACTGGTTCCCGCGAACCGGTGCGAACCAGCTCCCGCTCACCACTGGAGACTCCCCTTGCCGCTCTCACCCTAGGAGCCAGAGACCTCCCAGCAGGGCTGGTGAGTGCGGCCAGGGAAGGGGGAAGGGTGTGGTGGAGTGAGTGTCTGGGAGATGTGCGGGTGGTGCTGGGCTGTGAGGGTGTGGAGGGCGCTGGGCAGTGGGGGAGGTTTGTGTGTTTTGGGGTGCTAGGCAGTGGGGGCCTGTTAGGGGGTGCTGGGCAGTGAGGGAGATCTGTGTGTGTCAGGGCACTGGGGGTCTGTGTGGGGCATTGTTTAGTTGTGGTGGTGGGGCTGTGGGGAAGGGCACTGGGAGGGAGGGAGGAGAAATCTGTGTGTATTGGGAAACTAGCGAGTGGGGGGTTCTATGTGGGGTGCTGATGTGTATTAAGAGTTACCAGCTGGATTGAGGACTGATAGATCTGGACAGAGTTTATATTGAATGGGCAAATGAAAAAGATCGCAGGGAAAAACAGTAAGGTTAGTTTAGCCGTCTTTGACATTTCGACCAATAAGGAAATTAAAATGCATTTGTAATTACATATCTTATTCTTGGCTGATAATCATTTATTGATATTTTTTAGGAAAATTTTCAATTTAAAACACAAACTTTTGTTTTTCTTTTTTTACTTATGATGTCTATCTGAAAACCCATATAAATTGACACAAATTGCAAATTAAAACGTTTTAAATGTATAAGCATTTTATTCACTTGGGCGCATTTGCCTCATGGCACACAAATTTGAACTCTGCTTCAAAAATTTGCACAGAAGAAATTTTTCTTTTACCTTAATTATACTATCTTAGGAGCCCGCTATAACATAGTACCAAGGTTCAATACAAAGTCATATAAAAGTTATACAAAAATGCATAATGCAGAGATTTATCTACAACTGCATTGATTGACTGCTGTGTGCAGTAATATAGTGACCCCTGGACCTACAGGCTTCCACACACCGTCAGTGCCTTGCTAGTGTGCCATGCGCCGTGAGATATCTCTTCTCTTTGTGTGTGACTGTGAGTGTTTCCCTTGTGTGTGAATTTATTCAACAAAATCTTGAGCTTCATAATGGATACCATGAGTGAAAAGAAAAACAGAATCAGAGCACAGAGTTTTCAACACTGAATGGACGAATAAATACTTATATACTATTTCCAAAGACAAAATACTGTGCCTCGTGTGTCGCGAAACGTTAGCCATTCCGAAAGAATACAACCTTCGGTGGCACTTTGAAACCAAGCATCCCAATCTCGCCAAATTGAGCCCAAATGAAAAAATAATTAAAGCAGCCAGTTTAGCGAAAAACCTTAGTAGAGAACAGCAAATTTTCAAGAAAGTGAGCACTGAGAACGATACAGTTACTAAAGTAAGCTTTAAAATTTCTAAGGAAATTGCTGCTGCTGGGAAATGCTTGACAGAAAGCGAGTTATTAAAAAAGTGTATGTTGATTGCTGTATCTGAGTTATGTCCAGAAAAGAGGGGAATATTTGAGAATGTCAGTCTATCACGCATGACTGTACGGAGAAGAATAGCTGACATTTCTACCAATTTAAGTGATCAGTTAAAGCAGAGAGTCAGTGAATTCTGCTTTTACTCTTATTTTTATTAGAGGTATTGATAAAAACTTTGAAATTACTGAAGAACTTGCTGGCATGTGCTCCATGACGGGTCGCACAACCGGAAAAGAAATCTCCAGTGAAGTGATAAAGTGCACGAATGATAAGTCGGGATTAGATTTCACAAACTTGATGGCCATTTGTACTGATGGTGCTCCAACTATGTGCCAAAAAATGTTGGAGCAGTTACTCTTCTTGAAGAATTTATCGGGAGAGAAATAACCAAACATCACTGCATTATGCATCAGCAGGTTTT
>NW_020687080.1:0-3423 GCF_002925995.2 Terrapene triunguis | reverse complement strand
GGAATATAAATATTGTCCTTACATTTCAGTGTATAGTATATAGAGCAGGCCTGCACAACTCGTAAAGCGGCGAGGGCCATATTACTCCAAAGAAAACAGCTGAGGGCCGAAACCCCCCGGCCCCGCGGAAACACCCCCTCCCCAGCACCGCCCAGCCCCGCGGAAACAAACCCTCCTTCCCCAGCACCGCCCCGCCGAAACAGCTAAGGTTTGGGGGGGAGGGTGTGTGATACTTTATTAAGAATTAATTAAATCAAACAATTTTTTTAATTATTTAAATTTTTTTATTAATCATGGAAAAATTAAAAACATCTGTTCCGTTGAAAGAAAACATTTGTACTTTTCATAATTACCTTGCAAATTTAATGAGAAATATTACATCTCTTTTCGGCAACAAGCTTGTCGCATTTGGGGGTAATATTTGAAGTGGATATTTTCGTAATGTCTTCCAAATGGTCGTCAGTCAGAGAAGAACGTTGCTTGTTTTTATTCATGTTCATGATGGAAAATGTTTGTTCACGTATGTAAGTGCGTCCAAAAATGCTGAATGTTTTCAGTGCAACTTCATTGTCCAGACTTTTGTAGAAGTCCCGCAAGCTGCTTTCTCTGTGCTTATTTCGGTAAACTGCTGAACACTGAAGTTCAATAACCTCCAACTGCAAATCTAGTGGCACTACCTCTGGATCCACAGAAAAGGGATCTTCAATCAGCTTCAACTGGACGTCTTCTTCTTTAGACAAAGTAAGTCTTCTGTCAAATTCTTCAATCAAAAGAATGATGTGCTTTGCGTATTTTTCTCCTAACTCGGCGTGTTTGTGCTGAGGGATACGCTGTGCACAAGTGGGAACGTGACACATTTCACCTTTTGACAGCTGACTTCTGAAAAGTTTCAATTTCATTTTGAAAGCTTTCACTGCTGCACACATTTGAAATATAAGTTGATTTTTTCCCCTGAAGTTGAATGTTGAGATCATTCAGGTGTGCTGTAATATCACAAAAGAAAAAGAGATCTTGATTCCAGGACTCATTTTCAAGCTCTGGGAATTTTATTGGCCCATTTTCTAGGAATTTTGCTACCTCCTCTTTCAAAGCAACAAAACGCTGGAGCACTCTTCCTCGACTCAACCACCTCACTTCTGTATGGTAGATTAAGTCATTGCACTCGGTGTCTACCCCTTCAAGAAAGGCTCGAAATGTCCTATGTTTTAGTCCTCTAGAACAGATGTAGTTTACAATGGAAACTACCACTGACATTACATGCTCAAATTTTAAGACTTTGCTACACAAAACCTGCTGATGCATAATGCAGTGATGTTTGGTTATTTCTCTCCCGATAAATTCTTCAAGAAGAGTAACTGCTCCAACATTTTTTGGCACATAGCTGGAGCACCATCAGTACAAATGGCCACCAAGTTTGTGAAATCTAATCCCGACTTATCATTCGTGCACTTTATCACTTCACTGGAGATTTCTTTTCCGGTTGTGCGACCCGTCATGGAGCACATGCCAGCAAGTTCTTCAGTAATTTCAAAGTTTTTATCAATACCTCTAATAAAAATAAGAAGTTGGGCGGTGTCTTTTAAATCGGTGCTTTCATCCATAGCTAGGGAGTAAAAGCAGAATTCACTGACTCTCTGCTTTAACTGATCACTTAAATTGGTAGAAATGTCAGCTATTCTTCTCCGTACAGTCATGCGTGATAGACTGACATTCTCAAATATTCCCCTCTTTTCTGGACATAACTCAGATACAGCAATCAACATACACTTTTTTAATAACTCGCCTTCTGTCAAGCATTTCCCAGCAGCAGCAATTTCCTTAGAAATTTTAAAGCTTACTTTAGTAACTGTATCGTTCTCAGTGCTCACTTTCTTGAAAATTTGCTGTTCTCTACTAAGGTTTTTCGCTAAACTGGATGCTTTAATTATTTTTTCATTTGGGCTCAATTTGGCGAGATTGGGATGCTTAGTTTCAAAGTGCCACCGAAGGTTGTATTCTTTCGGAACGGCTAACGTTTCGCGACACACGAGGCACAGTATTTTGTCTTTGGAAATAGTATATAAGTATTTATTCGTCCATTCAGTGCTGAAAACTCTGTGCTCTGATTCTATTTTTTTTTTCACTCATGGTATCCATTATGAAGCTCAAGATTTTGTTGAATAAATTCACACACAAGGGAAACACTCACAGTCACACACAAAGAGAAGAGATATCTCACGGCGCATGGCACACTAGCAAGGCACTGACGGTGTGTGGAAGCCTGTAGGTCCAGGGGTCACTATATTACTGCACACAGCAGTCAATCAATGCAGTTGTAGATAAATCTCTGCATTATGCATTTTTGTATAACTTTTATATGACTTTGTATTGAACCTTGGTACTATGTTATAGCGGGCTCCTAATATAGTATAATTAAGGTAAAAGAAAAATTTCTTCTGTGCAAATTTTTGAAGCAGAGTTCAAATTTGTGTGCCATGAAGCAAATGCGCCCAAGTGAGTAAAATGCTTATACATTTAAAAAGTTTTAATTTGCAATTTGTGTCAATTTATATGGGTTTTCAGATAGACATCATAAGTAAAAAAAGAAAAACAAAAGTTTGTGTTTTAAATTGAAAATTTTCCTAAAAAATATCAATAAATGATTATCAGCCAAGAATAAGATATGTAATTACAAATGCATTTTAATTTCCTTATTGGTCAAAATGTCAAAGACGGCTAAACTAACCTTACTGTTTTTCCCTGCGATCTTTTTCATTTGCCCATTCAATATAAACTCTGTCCAGATCTATCAGTCCTCAATCCAGCTGGTAACTCTTAATACACATCAGCACCCCACATAGAACCCCCCACTCGCTAGTTTCCCAATACACACAGATTTCTCCTCCCTCCCTCCCAGTGCCCTTCCCCACAGCCCCACCACCACAACTAAACAATGCCCCACACAGACCCCCAGTGCCCTGACACACACAGATCTCCCTCACTGCCCAGCACCCCCCAACAGGCCCCCACTGCCTAGCACCCCAAAACACACAAACCTCCCCCACTGCCCAGCGCCCTCCACACCCTCACAGCCCAGCACCCCCCGCACATCTCCCAGACACTCACTCCACCACACCCTTCCCCCTTCCCTGGCCGCACTCACCAGCCCTGCTGGGAGGTCTCTGGCTCCTAGGGTGAGAGCAGCAAGGGGAGTCTCCAGTGGTGAGCGGGAGCTGGTTCGCACCGGTTCGCGGGAACCAGTTGTTAAATTTAGAAGCCCTTTTAGAACCAGTTGTCCTAAATTTAACAACGGGTAAGTTGAAGTGACCAGGACCGTAGCTGGGGGAGAGCAGATGGAGCGGCTGCTCCCCCTGAGCACATTATCCAAAAGTGGTGCCTTAGGAGCCAACCCCATGGGTGCTCCAGCTCTCCGCCCCGCTCCCC
>NW_020687079.1:0-3772 GCF_002925995.2 Terrapene triunguis | reverse complement strand
ATGGGATGGGGAGAGTGTGGGGGTCCTGGGCTAGGGGTGGGGTCATGGGGGTGGTCACAGGGGTTACTCCCCTGACTCCCAGCTTCTGGCCCCCCCGCCCAATTTCCCCACCAGTTGCTGTCCCGGCCCATCAGGGTAAGCAGCTGGCGCACCGGGACACTTTGTTTACTTAGGTTTACCTCCGTGCCTGCGGATGCTCAAGGTAAACAAACCATCTCGGCCCACCAGTGGCTTATCCTGATGGCCTGGGAGCCAAAGTTTTCTGACCCCTGAATTATAGGATCAGCTTATGAACGGCTTATAAAAAATTTCCATTTTTTACTTATCCATCTTGGGGGGGTCGGCTTATAAATGAACCGGCTTATGATCGAATATATACGGGTATTTTCTTCTACAGACAAGAGCCTTGCTGACTTGAAGGGAGGGAAGGATGGGAGGAAACAGAAGAGAATCAATGTGTGGGATGGAGGGAAATGAGTCAAAGGGTTTCAGTGTTTGATTTTTTTTTTCTCTTCACAATTCTCCTTTTATCTGTTTCAGAGTCCCAGTCCTTTGCATTTTGGTGTATTTTCCTGCTTGGGCTGAAGGGAGGAAGATGCTGAGATAAAATTTTTTGAATGGCTTTGAGCAACCTGAAAATTCTTTGTTCAGGAGCCAGAGTATGGATATTTGCAAAGTGATTGTGAAATAACTATACAGAGCTAATACAAATATACATATTCTGAATAAAAGCCATTATTAGCTCATTTGAGTACAGGGATTCATATTGTAGTTTATAAAAAATAACCGTGGAGTATTTATGTACATTACGCACTAGGGTTCACAGGTGTCCGGCTTTCAACCAGATTTCCGGATCAAAAAGGGACCCTGGTGGCTCCAGTCAGCACTGCTGACCGGGCCGTTAGAAGTCCAGTGGGTGGCGCAGTGGGGCTAAGGCAGGCTCCCTGCCTGCCATGGCTCCACACGGCTCCCAGAAGCAGCAGCATGTTCCCCCTGCGGCTACTAGGCATAGGGGCAGCCAGGGGACTCTACACGTGCTGCCCCCACCCTAAATGCCAGCTTCACAGCTCCCATTGGCCGAGATCTGCGGCCAGTGGGAGCTGTGAGGGTGGCACCTGCGGTCAGGGCAGCGCGCAGAGCTGCCTGGCTGCGCCTCTGCGTAGGAGCCAGAGGGGGGACATGCCGCTGCTTCAGGGAGCTACCTGAGGTAAGCGCCTCCCAGAGCCTGCATCCCTCACTCTCCCCCATGCCCCAACCCCCTGACCCAGCCCTGATCCCTTTCCTGCCCTCCGAACCCCTCGGTCCCAGCCCAGAGCACCCTCCTGCACCCCAAATCCCTCATCCCCAGCCTCACCCCAGAGCCCGTACCTCTTCCCATATCCCTACCCCTGCCTCAGCCCAGAGTTCCCTCCCATACTCCAAACCCCTCAGCTCCCTGCCCCCAGTCCAGAGCCCCCTCCTGCACCCCAAGCTCCTTATCCCCAGCCCTACCCCAGAGCCCACACCCCCAAGACAGAGCCCTCATCCCCTCCTGCACTCTAACCCCCTGAGCTAGCCAGCCCCGTGAACAGGGCTGGCTCCAGGGTTTTGGCCGCCCCAAGCAGCCAAAAAAAAAAAAAAAAGCGCGCGCGCTCCGCGGCGGCAATCCGGCGGGAGGTCCGGCGCTCCGAGCTGGAGTGAGGGACCATCTGCCGAATTGCCGCCGAATATCTGGACGTGCCGCCCCTCTCCGGAGTGGCCGCCCCAAGCACCTGCTTGACAAGCTGGTGCCTGGAGCCGGCCCTGCCCGTGAAAATGAGCGAGTGAGGGAGTGGGGGATGGAGTGAGTGGGGGTTGGGGCCTCGGAGGAGAGGAGGGGCGGGGCAGGGGATGGGGCAAGGGTGTTTTGGTTTTGTGCGAGTAGAAAATTGGCAACCCTGAATCTGGATGCTTATACAATCTGTGTGCAGGGAAATGCATAACTGAACTGTACAGTATCTCAACCTTTTCAATGGCTGACACCACTCGATTTGACTATGACACAGCTTAAGACAGAGTGATCACCATGATCAGAACGTGGAAAGTCCTATATCTATTTCAAATACCCAAATCAGAGAAGAATTATCCTAACGCTTTTCAAAAACAAAAGCGAAAGCCACATCCCATATTAATATATACATTTCCACAAGATGTGTAAAACATCTGCAGCAATGAATAAATGAATGGACTTGTTCTAACTTGTGCTTACTGTGCTGAACATAAAGTAAAAATAAATCTTTGAGGTACTTCTATCGTTTCCATTTTCATTAAAATGTTACATTTGGAATCCTCATGGAATCTTTTAAAAACACCCAGCCATGTAAAATGAGTTGTCTGACTAATATAACTATTACATTACATCTGACTCTTATGGTATAATTGTTGTGGCCCCTGTAATATTAGTCACTAGACCTGGTGGATACTGACCTCATCATGTGATTGGTTTTAACCTTTTGTTAACCTCGAGCTATGCCATCTGATAGAGGCCAGGAAATGAGAGCAGTCTCTTACCAGTGCTCCTGGGTGTAACTCCTTTATTACAACCCACAGAGCTAATTCATCACATCTTCAAATTTAATGTCAACTAGAAGATATGTGGCGTTTCATACTAATTATTGCTGAATAAACAGAGGTAGTTTATAGTTTTAAAGACACATAATACATTTTCATCTTGAAATTGTCTGAACCAAATGAATGATCCTGAATTATTTTTTTCTAGTTTCTGTCAAACACACACTACTCGGTAGAATGAAAGTAGCAGGAGAACTGTTATTTTTGTTTTTGTTTCAGACAGTCATTCTCAAGTGTAAAATTGGATTGGACAGTAGTTTTTTTTTTTTTTTAGACTGGAGGGTAAAGTTTAGTAGACATGAGATAAATCCGACTCTATGGTATTCAAGGCACAGAATGAATAAGTTGAATCTTAGCCAGGTCAGCTTGATAGAAAATTCTATTGTGGTGTTAGGATGATCTGTAGAAATTAATTTATGCATAAAAGTTATAAAACTAGTCGCAAAGAAAGGGAGGTTTCAGCTTATTTGATGACTGGAATTGGCTGGAAGAGCCCGCTAGAGCAATGGAAGGCCCTCTTCTCAGCTGAAGGAGGGGCCACAGAGCCCAGAAATGAACAGTTTACAGGACACACAAAAAGAGAGAGGAATGGGGGTGTAGATTACAGGGTGAAAACGGGGAGGATCCAGAAAGCACAAGCAGAGACGCCCTGGACAATGTCCACTGCTCTGAGGAGTCTAAGGAGTCAGTGGCCGCTGCCTAGAGGAACTTTGCATGTATGTGTGAATGGACAAGACCCCACAATCAAAAAGAATCCCTTGTCCAGCTTTTTCTTCCTGGTCTGATGATTGGCCAGTGCCATGAAGATGTTGATGCAAAGGTCTTGGGACTTTGTAAGGACCTGGAAGGGGAATGTAGAGACAAACAGAAGCAGGGAAAAGTGAAGCCAGAACCAAAATAAAAGGTTTTGGAGGAGGCAGAAGAGATACTACAGTCTGCCACTCTATAGGCAGACATGCACAAGGCACTCCCTCCCACTGCAGAACAGCTGCTGTTGGACTGGCAACCCTGGAGACTGAAGGCCTTTCTTCATGGAAACAGATACAGCAAAGTCAGTGGCAAGGCAAGATTCTCCACACTGCCCCACTGATACACTTTATCCCTGACCTGGAACAGCCACCTCCAGGGATTAGAGGGTAGTAGGGTTACCATCCGTCCGGGTTTCCCCGGACATGTCCGGCTT
>NW_020687078.1:0-3737 GCF_002925995.2 Terrapene triunguis | reverse complement strand
GAGAGAAAACATCAGAGACTGCTTGAAATTAAAAAACTCGAGGCAGAGCAGCATGAAAGAGAAGAAAAAGCCAAACAGGAGGCCCATGAAAGAGAAGAAAAAGCCAAACAGGAGGCCCACAAGAGAGAGATGGAACTGGAAGCAGCAAGGACTAGGCAGGATGCAGCAGACCATCCTAACAACTCCTCTCCAGGTACCACTTCCCATCCCAGGAAATTCCCCACCTACAAGGCAGGCGATGATACTGAGGCCTTCTTAGAAAATTTTGAAAGGGCCTGCCTTGGATACAACATCCCTCCAACCCAGTACATGGTAGAGCTGAGGCCGCAGCTCAGTGGACCCTTAGCAGAGGTGGCGGCTGAAATGCCTAAGGAACACATGAACAGTTATGAACTTTTTAAAAACAAGGCCAGACTCAGAATGGGGCTAACACCCGAGCATGCCCGTCGGCGGTTCAGAGCCCTAAGGTGGAAACCAGATGTGTCATTTACCCGGCATGCCTACCACATTGACAAAAATTGTGATGCCTGGGTATCAGGAGCAAATGTTAAATCTCTGGAAGATCTGCTTTCCCTAGTAAAAATGGAGCAGTTTTTAGAGGGTGTTCCTGAGGAAATAGAAAGGTACATCCTAGATGGGAAGCCCAAAACTGTAACCGAGGCGGGGGAGATTGGAGCCAAATGGGTGGAGTGACAGAAAAGAAAAAAGCTAGTAGCAGTTGGAGCGAATATCAGAAGGGGCAAGCCGAAACAAAACCTTACCACCGGGGACAACCCAAGGCCCCACCCACATCCCAAGGGAAACCCCAGACGCCTTCTCACCCCACCCCACCAGTCTCCACCAACCAACATCGCCCCGGTGATACCTTAGCAGGGCGATGTTTTAAATGTAATGAACTGGGGCATATAAAGGCTCACTGCCCCAAGAACCCCAACCGATTACAGTTCATTACACCCCAATCACACCAAGGATCCCCAGACCCAGATGCCTCTCTCATACCCTCGGAGCGAAGGGAAACCTTGAGAGTGGGCGGAAAGAAGGTTATCGCTTGGAGGGACACTGGGGCACAAGTGTCAACTATCCACCAATCCCTAGTGGACCCCAAACTCATCAACCCGGAGGAGGCTACAGTGACAATTCAACCCTTCGTGTCACAGTCTGTAACCTTGCCTACAGCCCAGTTGCATGTCCAGTACAAGGGCTGGGCAGGAATGTGGACTTTTGCAGTCTATGACAATTATCCCATCCCCATGCTGCTGGGGGAAGACTTGGCCAACCATGTGAAGCTAGCCAAGAGGGTGGGAATAGTCACCCGCAGCCAGGCTAAGCAAGCTTCCACCCCCATCCCTGTTCCTGAGCCGTCCACCAGGGCCCCGTCTGTGTTACCGGAGACCCAAACACAAGTGGTGGAACTGGATCCCCTGCCAACGACTGCAACAGCCGTAGTGGATCCAATCCCAGAGACCCAGCCAAAGCCAGTCCCGGAACCGGAACTGACAACACAACCAGCACCAGAACCATTGCCAGCACTGAGTCCAGCGCTTGCAAACCCGTCTACAACTCCAATGCCAGAGGGCACCAGCGAGCCTGAACTGGCAGAAGTAGCAGATAACCCTACCCAAGAGGCTCAGCCAGAGCCTGAGATACCACATAGTGCACCAGCGGACAGTGGTTCACAGTCAATGGAAACAGCCCCAGCACCTGCATCGCTTCCAGAGGGACCAAGCCACAGTCCACAGTCCAAGGAGGAACTGATGTCTCCAGCATCAAGGGAGCAGTTCCAGGCCGAGCAGGAAGCAGATGACAGCCTTCAGAAAGCTTGGGCGGCGGCATGGAGCACCCCACCGCCTCTCAGCTCTTCTAACCGATCCCGGTTTGTTGTAGAAAAAGGACTTTTATACAAGGAGACTCTTTCTGGTGGGCACCAGGAAGACTGGCATCCTCAAAGACAGTTGGTAGTTCCCACTAAGTATCGGGTAAAGCTCTTGAGCTTAGCCCATGATCATCCCAGTGGCCATTCTGGGGTGAACAGAACCAAAGACCGGTTGGGGAAGTCCTTCCACTGGGAGGGAATGGGCAAGGACGTTGCTAATTATGTCCGGTCTTGTGAGGTGTGCCAACGAGTGGGAAAGCCCCAGGACCAGGTTAAAGCCCCTCTCCAGCCACTACCCATAATTGAGGTCCCATTTCAGCGAGTAGCTGTGGATATTCTGGGTCCTTTCCCAAGGAAGACACCCAGAGGAAAGCAGTACGTACTGACTTTCATGGATTTTGCTACCCGATGGCCGGAAGCTGTACCCTTAAGCAACACCAAGACTAAAAGTGTGTGCCAGGCATTAGCAGACATTTTTGCCAGGGTAGGTTGGCCCTCCGACATCCTTACAGATTCGGGAACTAATTTCCTGGCAGGGAACATGAAAAACCTGTGGGAAGCTCATGGGGTGAATCACTTGGTTGCCACCCCTCATCACCATCAAACCAATGGTCTGGTGGAGAGGTTTAATGGAACTTTGGGGGCCATGATACGTAAATTCGTAAATGAACACTCCAATGATTGGGACCTAGTGTTGCAGCAGTTGCTTTTTGCCTACAGGGCTGTACCACATCCCAGTTTAGGGTTTTCACCATTTGAACTTGTGTATGGTCGCGAGGTTAAGGGGCCATTACAGTTGGTGAAGCAGCAATGGGAGGGGTTTACGCCTTCTCCAGGAACTAACATTCTAGACTTTGTAAGCAACCTACAAAACACCCTCCGACACTCTTTAGCCCTTGCTAAAGAAAACCTAAAGGATGCTCAGGAAGAGCAAAAGGCCTGGTATGATAAACATTCCAGAGAACGGTCCTTCAAAGTAGGAGACCAAGTCATGGTCTTAAAGGCGCTCCAGGCCCATAAAATGGAAGCGTCGTGGGAAGGACCATTCACGGTCCAGGAGCGCCTAGGAGCTGTTAACTATCTCATAGCCTCCCCCACCTCCAACATAAAGCCTAAGATATACCATGTTAATTCTCTTAAGCCCTTTTATTCCAGAGGATTAAACGTTTGCCAGTTTACAGCCCAGGAAACAGATGACGTGGAGTGGCCTGCAGGTGTCTACTACGAAGGAACAAGGAATGGTGGCGTGGAAGAGGTGAACCTCTCCACGACCCTGGGACGTCTGCAGCGACAGCAGATCAAGGAGCTGTGCACAAGCTTTGCACCGATTTTCTCAGCCACTCCAGGACGGACCGAACGGGCATACCACTCCATTGACACAGGTAATGCTCACCCAATTAGAACCCCACCCTACCGGGAGTCACCTCATGCCCAAACTGCTATACAAAGGGAGATCCAGGACATGCTACAAATGGGTATAATCCGCCCCTCTACCAGTGCATGGGCATCTCCAGTGGTTCTAGTTCCCAAACCAGATGGAGAAATATGCTTTTGCGTGGACTACCGTAAGCTAAATGCTGTAACTCGTCCTGACAACTATCCAATGCCACGCACAGATGAGCTATTGGAAAAATTGGGACATGCCCAATTCATCTCTACTTTAGACTTAACCAAAGGGTACTGGCAAGTACCACTAGATGAACCCGCTAAGGAAAGGTCAGCCTTCGTCACCCAGCCAGGGGTGTATGAATTCAATGTACTCCCTTTCGGGTTGCGAAATGCACCCGTCACTTTCCAAAGACTTGTAGATGGTCTCCTAGCGGGATTGGGAGAATCTGCAGTTGCCTACCTCGATGATGTGGCC
>NW_020687077.1:0-1575 GCF_002925995.2 Terrapene triunguis | reverse complement strand
CGTAGTGACTGTCCAGTTTGGCCAATGTACATAGCAGAGGGGCATTGCTGGTACATGATGGCATATATAACATTGGTGGACGTGCAGGTGAATGAGCCGGTGATGTTGTAGCTGATCTGGTTAGGTCCTGTGATGGTGTTGCTGGTGTAGATATGTGGGCAGAGTTGGCATTGAGGTTTGTTGCATGGGTTGGTTCCTGAGTTAGAGTTGTTATGGTGCAGTGCGTGGTTGCTGGTGAGAATATGCTTAAGGTTGGCGGGTTGTCTGTGGGCGAGGACTGGCCTGCCTCCCAAGGTCTGTGAAAGTGAGGGATCATTGTCCAGGATGGGTTGTAGATCACTGATGATGCGTTGGAGAGGTTTAAGCTGAGGACTGTAGGTGATGGCCAGTGGAGGAGTTCTGTTGGTTTCTTTTTTGGGCCTGTCTTGTAGCAGGAGGCTTCTGGGTACACGTCTGGCTCTGTCGATTTGTTTCTCTATTTCCTTGTGTGGGTATCGTAGTTTTGATAATGCTTGGTGAAGATCTTGTAGGTGTTGGTCTCTGTCTGAGGGGTTGGAGCAGATGCGGTTGTACCTCAGCGCTTGGCTGTAGACGATGGATCGTGTGGTGTGTCTGGGGTAGAAGCTGGAGGCATGAAGGTAGGCGTAGCAGTCGGTGGGTTTTCGGTATAGGGTGGTGTTAACGTGGCCATCGCTTATTTGTACTGTGGTGTCTAGGAAGTGGACCTCCCATGTAGATTGGTCCAGGCTGAGGTTGATGGTGGGGTGGAAGCTGTTGAAATCATGGTGGAATTCTTCCAGGGTCTCCTTCTCATGGGGTCCAGATGATGAAGATGTCATCAATGTAGTGTAGGTAAAGAAGGGGCGTGAGTGGACGAGAGCTGAGGAAGCGTTGTTCCAGGTCAGCCATAAAAATGTTGGCATATTGTGGGGCCATGCGGGTGCCCATAGCGGTGCCACTGGTCTGGAGGTATATATTGTCACCAAATTTGAAATAATTGTGCGTGAGGATAAAGTCACAGAGCTCAGCAACAAGCTGTGCTGTGTCATCATCAGGGATACTGTTCCTGACAGCTTGTATTCCATCTGTGTGTGGGATGTTTGTGTAGAGAGCCTCTACATCCATGGTGGCTAGGATGGTGTTTTCTGGGAGGTCACCAATGCATTGTAGTTTTCTCAGGAAATCAGTGGTGTCACGGAGATAGCTGGGAGTGCTGGTGGCGTAGGGTCTGAGTAGGGAGTCCACATATCCAGACAGTCCTTCAGTGAGAGTGCCAATGCCCGAGATGATGGGGTGTCCAGGATTTCCAGGTTTGTGGATCTTGGGTAGTAGATAGAATAACCCAGGTCGGGGCTCTAAGGGTATGTTGATTTGTTCCTGTGTTAGTGTAGGGAGTGTCCTGAGTAGATGGTGCAGTTTCCTAGTGTATTCCTCAGTGGGATCTGAGGAAAGTGGCCTGTAGAATTTGGTATTGGAGAGTTGTCTGGCAGCCTCCTTCTGGTAGTCAGACCTGTTCATGATGACAACAGCACCTCCTGACACAAGTCAGATATCAGGAATGGCAATATACAAAAA
>NW_020687076.1:0-2822 GCF_002925995.2 Terrapene triunguis | reverse complement strand
GACAGGGTGCTGGAGTCCTGAGCTGGCAGGGAAAACAGAAGAAGGGACAGTCTTGGCACATCGGGTGGCAGCTCCCAAGGGGGTTTCTGTGATCCAACCCGTCACAAAGGGCACCTGGAACCAGCAGTATTTCCACCCAGCACCTGCCCACCATTGAGGGATGAATTCACCTCCTGAACCCCAGAATGGAGTCTTCTTGTCCTTTCTAGTAACCTCCAGTGCCAACCCCCCTCCTTGCAGGGTTAGCTACTGCTACCTCCCCCTCAGTGCCCTTGACAGCTGTTCCACCTCCAAACCACAGCTCAAGTTCTCAGAACCTTCTTCTCCACCCCCACCCAGTTTGGGCAGGGAGGCGACTCTAGCAGGGGGGGCAGGAGGGATTCTGGCAGCAAGGAAATGGGTTGCGGGGAGGTTGAGATCTTGCCCCAAGTCATCCCAGACACTAATGCTAAGCCACAGGATGGCAGCATCTAGTGTCAGTGGAGTCCAAGCACTATTTCAACCCCACAGTTTTGGATGAACTTCCCACAAGGGGAGGTGAAGAGCACCCCCAGCAACACACACACACACACCACTCCTGGTGGTGGGAGGGGAACAGGAGAAAGGACAAAAGAAGTAAGAGATGAAGAGAAAGGAAGGAGGGATGGAGGAAAAGGTAAAACGAAAAGGACAAACCCTAATGTCCCCAGTGATTCTACGGGACAAAATCCCAGGGAGGGAATAATATTCTGCCACCTTAAACTAGTGTTTTCCATGCCTAGAATTCAGCTGGCACCAGATGGATCAGACTGAGCAGCTTCCAAATCCTCTTGGAGGCTCTTACCTTCTAAACAGGGACGTCTGTTTTCTCGTAAAATCAGTAAAAGGAAAGGAGAAAACTCGAAAGAGGCTCCTGCTCGCACTCACATAGGTGAACCCTAATACTCTCTCAGTCCTCAAAGAGAGACCTCGAGAAGGAGACTTGCTGAAGCAAAGACACAGGGGTCTACGAGGTTTCCTTGGCCCTGCGCCCCTGTCCTGCCTGGCTGATGTCAGCATCTCTCTGTGAGGTCACCACCTCCCCACCACCTTTGACCAACAGGCTGAGGTCCTGCAAAAGGCCTTTGTGATGTCACTGCCACACACACCCATCCCCTGAAGTGCTAATGTCCTGCTGCTGGACTGACACTTTGAAGGTTTGAGCTACTCTCTGTGGATCACCCCACTCAATGCCTGTTCATTCTAGGAAGCAAGCCGGCTAGACAGTACAACATCAGAGGCTGCTCCCAATGCTACACTCAATGTTTCCAAAATTAGTAGACTTTATGGCCAGAAGAGACCTTTAGAGCATCTCATCTAACCCCCTGCATATGATAGGCTTCCTGTATAGAACAATAGTTACTTTTTCGGCAAACGCATTCCAGAAAGGCATCTAGTCTTCATTCAATGACATCAAGAGATGGAGAATCCACCACTTTCCCTTTTAGTGAGTGCCAGGGGGCTCCATTTCCCCTTCCACTAGCTCCCCATTTACAGTGAGCCGGAGCAGTACCTGCAGCAGGGAGCGGGAGTTGCTGATGGCCTCAGAGGCCTGACAGCCCCTGCAGTGTCTCAGGCACCTGGCGCAAGCGCCGGATGATGCGGAGCTGGTGCATCACTTTGGCAGTGATGTCCTCCTGCTGCAAGTGAACGAGAACCTGTCAGAGACTCAAACGCCCCGAGGAATCAGGGGGAATTAAGGGCACCTGGAACCAGCAGTATTTCCACCCAGCACCTGCCCACCACTGAGGGATGAATTCACCTCCTGAACCCCAGAATGGAATCTTCTTGTCCTTTTTAGTAACCTCTAGTGCCAACCCCCCTCCTTGTAGGGTGAGCTCCTGCTACCTCCCCCTCAGTGCCCTTGACAGCTGTTCCACCTCCAAACCAGAGCTCAACTTCTCAGAACCCTCTTCTCCACCCCCACCCAGGTTGGGCAGGGATGTGGCTCTAGCAGGGGGGCAGGAGGGATTCTGGCAGCAGTGAAGTGGGTTGCGGGGAGGTTGAGATCTTGCCCCAAGTCATCCCAGACACTAATGCTAAGCCACAGGATGGCAGCATCTAGTGTCAGTGGAGTCCAAGCACTATTTCAACCCCACAGTCTTGGATGAACTTCCCACAAGGGGAGGTGAAGAGCACCCCCAGCAAGACACACACACACACACACACACACCCTACTCCTGGTGGGTGTAAGAGATGAAGAGAAAGGAAGGAGGGATGGAGGAAAAGGTAAAACGAAAAGGACAAACCCTAATGTCCCCAGTGATTCTACGGGACAAAATCCCAGGTGGGCTATAAAATTCTGCCACCTTGAACTAGTGTTTTCCATGCCTAGAATTCAGCTGGCACCAGGTGGATCAGACTGAACAGGTTACAAACCTCTCCGAGGCTCTTACCTTCTCAACAGGGATGTCTGTTTTCTAGTAAAATCAGTAGACTTTATGGCCAGAAGAAGGCTGGTTAGTGAGAGTCTGCCTTGACCCCAGACTCACGCCTGCTCCCCGCTCAGTTCCAGGCTGTCCAGGCTCCTGAGGAGATTCAGGAAGAAGGCTCTGCAGGTGGCCCCAGAGCCTGAGGGAAGCAGCTGCCATCTTCCCCAGGAGCAAAGCGGCTTCTCCGTCCCTGCTGGCGGGGAAGGAGCTCCCGGCCGAGCGAGGAGGTGGAAGTGCCCAGCCTTCTGGCAGAGGAAAGCCGCTCCTGGCGCAGGCGCTGAGGTGAGAGAGCCACCGGCCAGGCCGAAATGGAGCTGGCCCAGGATGCGGCTGGGCAGGCAGGACCCAGCCCAGAAGGGGAGCCGGGCAGGG
>NW_020687075.1:0-2839 GCF_002925995.2 Terrapene triunguis | reverse complement strand
GGGACACAGATGGGTTCTTAGTCGGGAGCCCAGCGTAGGACAGAGCTCGTGAGCACAGAAATCAGGGACCTGCAGCAAAGTCCAGCTTGGGGGGATCCAGGGCCCAGAGTGCCCCCCCACCGGGTCCCAAACCAGGCGACTGACTCGCTTCCAGCAGCCCAGCCCCAGTCACCCCCGGCTGCCCCCCTGCGGCCTTTGTCTCCTTCCCGGGCAAACAGGGCCCCTGGGCTCTGGTCTCCAGCCCCTCCGGGGGCTCTGGCAGGGGAGGGGCCGGGCCGTCAGTTGCCAGGATACAAGGTGTCAGTCCAGGGGTCTCTGCAACGATCACACCCCCTGTCCCACCGTCTAGATACTGGAGTAGCACACAGGGGAAACTGAGGCACACACATGTCACGGAGTGTGGGGGAGTCAGGGCCCTGCACCCCTCTTCCTGCGATTCACTGTGACTCTCAGCCAGCCAGTAAAACGGGAGGTTTATTGGACAGTAGGAACGCAGGCTACAGCAGAGCCTGTAGGTACAACCAGGACCCCGCAGTCAAGTCCTCTGGGGGGCAGGGAGCTTACACCCCAGCCTCGGGATTCCCTGCGTTCCACCACCCAGCCCAAACTGGAACTAAAAACCCCTCCAGCAGCTCTCCCCCCCCACCAGCTCCTCCTCTCCTTTGTCCCGTCTCCTGGCCAGAAGGCGTCACTTCTCCCAAGCCCCCTCCTGGCTCAGGTTACAGCTCAGGTATCTCCCTTCAAGGGAAGTCCCCCATCCCCAGTGTAACCCCCTGCAACATTCCCAGGTCAGTCCGCCCGCTCCCTGCTCGGTCACAACACACTATTCAGAGAAAACATTAAGAACATTCCCACTTCAACACATCCACCAACCCGTTCAGCTGCACCAGCTCCCACATGATTCAAAATGAATAGATAACACACACCCCAACCGTGTCCCTGTGTGGTGACCCCCCATACACAGCCCCATCCCTATGGGGCTACCCCCCCTGTAGCCTGTCTCCTTGCCCCTGGCTCTGTCCCGTCACGGACCCCCAGGATCGTGGCCATGGCCCCAGCGTGGGGACAGGCTCTGGGAGGCCCCGTCAGTGGGCCAGGCCCCCGGGGGGTCTCACCTCCTGCAGGGGAAGCCACACAGCTTCATCGCCTCCTGGGGCTGGACCCCTGGGCCTGCAGCCCCCCTGCTCCCCCCGTGAGCTCCGGGCAGCGAGTCCCCCTGAGACAGACCCTGATGGAGACTTGTACCATCTTGGGGGGCAGTGTCTGCAGGGACACGCAGGCAGCGCGGGCTGACAGGCGGGTTATTAGTCACCTGGACCAGCCCAGGGAGCGCTTGGGGAGCCCGGAGAATGGAGGTTAAAGCATCGGCCATGCTGGTGGCCTGGCCTGGAGCCCGGCCACACTGCAGGGACCCCTCGGTTTCAGCTCCATCCGTCGGATCTCCTCTGTTGGACCCCCGGGGGTGCCTGACTGCTCCCTTTGCTCTCGGCCTGGTGTCCTGCAGAGGGGGGGGCCAGCCACGGTCATTGGCTGCCTGGTGTCCGGGGCCGGGTGACTGGCTTTGCC
Organism: Terrapene triunguis; assembly: GCF_002925995.2. Taxonomy (NCBI): domain Eukaryota; kingdom Metazoa; phylum Chordata; order Testudines; family Emydidae; genus Terrapene; species Terrapene triunguis. Next base: position 1,273 of record NW_020687075.1, on the reverse strand, counting down.
GTTGTCCCCATGGATTCTCCACTGATATGGGGTCGGCCTCAGCCAGTCCCTTTTCAGTGACCCACTTAGCCCCAGACAGCCGGGCGCCATGCACAGCTGTGTCTTACCCTGCCCCGAGTGCAAGCGGTCCCTTCCCCCCACCCAGGTGACACTGCAGCACAGAGGGGAAACTGAGGCACACGCAGGCTTCGTACGATGATGATGTAAAATTCCCACTGTCCCCCCGGCGGTGCCGGCTCTGACATGGGCTGTCCCTGCAGAACGACTCCCTGATGCGGCAGATGCGGGAGCTGGAGGAGCGCTTTGCCGGGGAGGCGAGCGGCTACCAGGACACCATCGCGCGGCTGGAGGAGGAGATCCGGCACCTGAAGGATGAGATGGCGCGGCACCTGCGCGAGTACCAGGACCTGCTCAACGTCAAGATGGCGCTGGACGTGGAGATCGCCACCTACCGCAAGCTGCTGGAGGGCGAGGAGAGCCGGTGAGCGGGCGTCTGCCCAGCCCGGCCCCTGCCCCTGCCCCGCCAGGCGTCGGCTACTGGGGGAGCAACGCCTCCTGGCCCAGGACGGGGAGCTCCCGGTGGGTGCTCCTGGTCCGCCCACCCCAGGGAGCCCCAGGACGGGGGGCCCCCAGCCAGCCCACCCCGGTGTCTGTGGGGCCCAGGGGACCTCTCTCAGCCGTGGCCGCGGCACTAACCCCTTTTCCTTCTCCGTGTGCTGCAGGATCAGTCTCCCCATTCAGACCTTCTCGGCGCTCAACTTCCGGGGTGAGTGCAGGGCAGGACCCAGGCAGGGCAGCATGGGGGGCGCCCTGAGCCCCCTGCGGTGGGGCATGCCTGGCATAAGCCATGGGGCGAGTGGGGCGGGCTGCAGGAGGCAGCTGGGCTGCCCCAGCCGGGAGGGCCCCATGGCTGCTGTCTATGCTCCCGGCCAGCCCTGGCCTGGCCCAGCCCGCCGGCTTGCTGCTTTACCCAGGCCAGCCAGTGCTGGAGTCCCCGCCTGCCCCCAGCCCATCGCCTTGTGCCCCGCCCTCTTACCCGCCGTGGCCAGCCCATCGCCCCATCCCCCCCATGGCCCAGCCCCCCACCCTGTCCCTCCCATGGCCCAGGCCCTGCCCCCCACCCCCAACTCGTACCCCCATGGCCCAGCCCCCCAGCCCCAGTCCCTCACCCCGTCCCCCCCATGGCCCAGCCCTGCCCCTCGCCCCTCACCCCGTTGTGACGGTGCTGCCCGTGGGAGGTCACTCAATCAGGGTGAACTGCAAACAAAACTGG
>NW_020687074.1:0-3141 GCF_002925995.2 Terrapene triunguis | reverse complement strand
CAGAGTGGTGGGAGAACATCTGCTTTTCAGAAGTTGGATGTGGATACTTACCAGAATTCATGGAGAATCCAACCAGGCTCTTCAATTTTCCCTCTATAATCATCACTTACTAAGCAATGCCTGGTGATCCCACCCACCTGTTATGTTCTTGGTGGCCTGCTACCCTCATCTATTGTGACTAGGTGTGAAAGTTCGGTCAATTCCTTTCTCTGGCATTGTCATGAGTCATATCCTTCTTCACTCACCAGTCCCGCCCATCTCCCTTTCCACTCTCCCTCAACCACCTTCCTCTTTCTCAATCATCGTGTCAACCGTTCCTCTGGTAATACCACTGGGGGGGTTTCCTTTTCTCGTGAGATGGGTTGAAGTGAAGCTGATCGAGGTGATGTACATGCATATCGAAGCCATCAAAACCTGAAAAGCTAAATTGGTAGAGAATTTTGAAAGTTTCAGTGTGGGTCATTCGAAGTCTGTACCTCACAGGCTGAAAACTTCTCCTTCAAGCTATTATTTATGAGAGATGCTGGCCTTGTATACCATTAACTTTCACAATGTCTCTGGTAAAAGTACACGTGTCAATGGCTATAGGGAACAATCTTGCCTTGGCAGAAGGACCGTTTTGATGAGCTATTAGGATTTTTCCATCTCTACTTTCTGTGATTCTCTTTATCAAGCTCAGGTAGGCTATTTTTGGATGAGGTATTCTGACATTACCCAGGGTACAATCTGGACCATTGAACAGCTGTCCCCCCTTAATTATCTAGCCTGGGGTGCCACGCTGCTGTGGCTGTCAGATAAAACAATAAGATAAGTTTATTAACTACAGAAAGATAGATTTTGATTGATTACAAGTGATGATGCTTAAAAGTCAGGATTGGTTACAAAAGAAAGTAAGAGTAGTATGTAAGCTAATGTCTAACTTAACAAGATAAGTGAACATAAAAGCAAAGATTTTGTCTCATCATACACCATTGTACATGTCACAGGCTGGGCCTTCTTTCAGCCTGGGACCACTCTCCCATAGTTCAGTTCTTTGAGAGTCGTTGATGTCATGAGCAGAGAGATGGGAGGAGGAGAAGTCAAGCGTCTTCCTTCCTCTTTATAATTCAATTCCTTGTGCTAAAAATACATTTGCTGAGTCACTGTGATATGCAGTGCATTGTGGACGTGAGGTTTGAATCATCCCTGTGATGAACTTTACATTTCTTCACACCCTCTCCCCAATGCTGGAGGATGGCTGCTTAAGTAGGTGACTTGTCTAGAGTGCTAGTGTGTCTCTAGAGTCTCTGGAAAAACTGGTTTGTGGCTGCTACCTAGAATTACAACATATTTAAGTAACAATCATAGAATAGAATCTTGTAACTTCACATAATGCCGTTACACATATTTTAATAGGATAATGATACTCAGCATTTTATGACTTTTCAAATGATACCTCACAGGGCATACTTTGTACAAACTTATCATATATTCTTGTAAAAGTGGTGACCATAATAGTATAGACTCCTACAGGTTTGTTGCTTGATTTTTGCTTCATAAAGCTGTTTATGAATTGTTAAACTAGAAATAAATGCTTTAGACATTCAAGCAGTATCCACTGGACACCAAAAGTGTATTATGTCAGGTTGTTTGCATGCATCTTGATAAGAGGTGGAGCAGAAGTACAATGCATCAAATAAATTTACACTCCCATTAGCAATTTTGTTTATTCTTGCCATGCATGTTTTATCAACCACTGTTGGGCGAGGTGTCAGGTTTCCCCTTTGCTCTTAGACACTCACGTGTGGCTCTCAGAGTCAGTTACTTCTGGAGTGATTGGCTGGCATCCCTACAGCACACTCAGCAAATAGTACCTGAAGTTCCTTTGAGTTGTTGCCTGTACAAGTGTTTGCCGGGGCTCGACCCTCTCCGGGGCGGCAGGGAGCCACACCGACTCACTACCCACTGGGCTAAGGTACTCTGTCTGGCTGCAGGGTCTCCCGCGGCAGCCCTTGAAATCCTGAAAAGATACAGTCAGCCCGACCCTGGCTCAGGGCAGGCACCAACGTTAGGTCAGGGCTCAGACCCTCAGTCAGGGTTGAGCGACGGTAAACACAGTATCTATGCCCAGGCCCTAGGTCAGGGCGGGGCAACAAACTGGGGCAGGCACTCAGGCCCTCAGTCAGGGCTGAGTATCAATATACAGTATGTAGGCCCAGGCCCTAGGTCAGGGCGGGGCAACAAATGCTGGGGCAGGCACTCAGGCCCTCAGTCAGGGCTGAGTAACAGTACAAACTAAGCCTCAACAGGCCTGGGAGAGGGGGAGACTGCCACCCACGGGTTGGGTGGCAGGGGGGACGCAGGCCCTCCCACTCCACTGCGTCCCAGCCCGGGGCCCTAGCAGCGGCAGAAGGCCTGCTGCTTAGTCAGTGGGGATCCTGGCCGCAACACACTGACATAGACTCTGGCAATGCTGCAGCCAGACTGGGGTCGGCTGCCCCCGGGCTACTTCCACACTCCCCCTCTGGGCCTAGCTGAGGGCCGGCGTCGGCCTCGGGGGGATCCTGGACCATGGGTTCGTCCGGCCAGGCGTCGTTTGGTAGGTCCAGCAACTCCTCCGGATAGAGGGCGCAGGGCAGGCCCGGCGGCTCCTCTGGGTAGTGGGTGCAGGGCAGGCCCGGCGGCTCCCGGCGGCCGCCCCGGGCTGCAGAGGTTTCCCAGCCCCGAGCTAGGCTGGAGACGTCTGGTCTCTTCGGCGGCTGGGGCCTCACTGGCTTTTGAGGGCTAGCCTTTATGCTTCTGGGTCGCCGCCTGACCCCGGGAGGGGCGGGCTCAGAGCTCCCTGGCCCCGCCCACTGCGGCCTCCGGAGGGGCTCTTCCCCCTCTGGGGCGCCGGGAGCCACACCGACTCACTACATTGCCAATGCACAAAGACTGAAACAAACGAAAATAGCCCGATTTGTATTTGTCATCTTTGTGTGCAGTTTGGTCACTTTCTTTCAGTGATTTTGTTTCTTTTATGCAACTGAAGGAGAGGGTTCTAAGATTCCTTTTCATCTGTTTTGAAACAAAAGCCACACACTCCCTCTGGCCCCAATCCTGCAAAGACTTCACACATGCTCTAAGTATATGAGCACCACTGAAATTAATGCAAATACTCAT
>NW_020687073.1:0-3317 GCF_002925995.2 Terrapene triunguis | reverse complement strand
GTTTGTGGTGTACTTGCTGCTTCACTGAAGTATACCGTGTGGTCTGTTTGTTTGAGGGACTGTATGCTGAGCCTAGTGCTCTCCTCCGCAACTTGAGAGCTTCTTAAGGAGACTTTGGTCCCTTTAGCACCCATCACCTTTTAAGCAGGTGGTGGGGCTATGCAGGGAGAATAAAGCTTTAAAAAGCCCACTCCTAAGAAACCAGAGGAGCTAGGGAACACGCTAGAGAAATTATTTAAGGCTCCGATTAAAAGAAACTATACAAAATCAACCTGGTTAGAGAAATTAGTTTCTCTTTTTTATAACCACAATGCTCTCCGAGGGGAGGTGCACCGTTCCTGGAGGTACTGCAATACCAGGTCAATGCGTGGAGTGGATGGAGCAAGCTCCTGTTCCAAAAATCCATTTAATATACAGTCCTCAGAGGACGTATCAGATATTAAAGTGATAACACATTTAAAATTATTAAAGCGAATGTGTAAATTTGATTTTAAACAAGGTCAGAGGGAAGGTACTGTACAGCTAGGGTCAGGCTGGCGACTGGTCCTCCCTTACGTGCTGTGGCTCTGGGGAAGCCGGAGCGTCAGTGGGGATCAGAGTTAGATGCAGTCGTCTTCCCCTGCCTCACCCTCTGTTGTGTCTGCAGACTCGCGGGGTGGCTCCTCTCGGTCTGGCAGAGAAGCTTGAGGAGGTGAAGGCGCTCCTGGGGCGGGGCTGGACATGCTGGCTACGACATCTCTTTGCCTGGTAGGACGGCATGTGGCACCGAGATCCTGGCTGTGGAGTGCGTTCCCCTTGGAGCAGCCTTCCTCTGGGCAGCAGGGTGATCAGTCGCTTCGGGGTCCCGGGTCGAGGAGGTGTTTCCTTCGGGAGCATCCCTCTCTGGAGCAGCAGGGCAGCAGTCAGCATCCTGGTCCTGGGTCGTTGTCGGGGGGGAGGGGCTCCTCTGGTAGCAGCCTTCTCCAGAGCAGCAGGGCGAAGGGCAGCTTCTGGGTCCTGGGTAGAGGTTCTCCGCGGGTCGTCCTCCTCCTGAAGAACTGGTGAGATGTTGTTGCTCCTAGCTGTGAGGTCCCGAAGAGCCGTCCTCGTGGCGCCAGGCCTCCCTGCAGAGGTATCCCCAGGGGTTTTCTATATATTCAATGTCCTGAGAGACTAATGGGGCCTCTTACACTTGACCTATCTTAGGGCCTCAGAATGTCATCATCTGGCCCTGGCAGGGGTGGGCCAAACTTACTGACCCTCCAAGCTGCATACAACAATCTTCAGACATTCGAGAGCCGGGACGCGCCTCCTGGGGCTCATGGCTTCAGTCTCATGGGAGGTGCCTCCCTGGGCTCGGGTCTTCAGCTGTGTGGGGAGGGGGTGAGACCCCCCCCCCCCCGAGACCCTCCTCCCTGCTGGGCAGAAGCCAGAGGCAATATGAGAGGAGGGTGCATGGAGGTGTCCCCCCCCTGATTCTTGCCAGAGTTTGCTATTTGCTGGCCCTGCTTGGTCACATGGTGTCACTGGGCCCCTTCCCTGTGGCTCTCAACTTTCCTAGATGCCTTTAGGCTCAGCACATGGTCCCGCAAACAAACAGACCACACGATGTGGGGCGTCAGGTTTGTAGAAATTTTGGTGGTGCCCAGAGCCTGCCCCCCCCCCCTTCCTAAGGCTCAGGGAGCTTAGTGGGGGGGGGGGGGAGAAGGTGATGTGGGGTGCAGGCCCTGGGCTGGAGCAGGAGACTGGAGTGCAGAGTGAGAGGTTGGGCTCTGGGAGGGAGTTTGGGTGCAGGCTCTGGGCTGGGGGTGCAGGCTCGGGGAAGGAGCTCAGGTGCTGGGTGCAGGCTCTGGGCTGGGGCAGGGGATGAGGGGTGTGGGCTCTGGGCTGGGGTTGGGGTGCAGGTTCCGGGAGGGAGTTTGGGCGCAGGCTCTGGGCCCCCTCCCTGCACGGCAGCTTCTGGAGCAGGAAAGCCGGGGGCTGCGCCTTGGGTAGAGGCAGCAGCAAACAGCTGAGAGCTGCAGGGAGAGCTGCTGCCTCTCCCCAAGGAACTGAAGCAGAGGCCCGGCCCTGCAGCTCGCTGCTGTTTCCCCCTGCAGAGCTAAAACCTGGGAGCTGAAGGGAGGGGCTGTGGGCCTTGAGCTGTTTAGGGGGCAGCGGGAGGGGGGGAGTAAACCTTAAATTGTGCCCACCCTCTCTCAACAGGCACCAGTCTCCTCCAGCAGAAGCCCCTAGCCCCACTACCCTGCCGCAGGGCAGAAGCCTTGAGCTCTCCCCCAGTCTGGTAGGTGGAGAATGGTGTGGGGGGGGGGTGAATGGGGAGCTCCAGGAGCCGCACTGTAACTGTAGAAGAGCCCCATGCGGTTTAGTCACCCCGGATAGCGCTTGCACATTTTCTTGTATCTGTTTTGCTGCAAGAGTTAACAGTGACTAAGTCACAGGAAGTGGGAGGAGGTGCGGAGGGAGGGGGTGCAGGCTCTGGGAGGAGGTGGGGGGGAGTGCAGTGCTTACCTGGGGTTCCTGGGCTGGGGGGGGGGGGCTCCACATGCTGCTACCCCCAGGCACTGGCCCCGCAGCTCACTACTGGCCACAGGGGCACTTGGGGTGGGAGCAGCGCGCATGGACAGACCCACCCTGCCCAGGGGCCATAGGGAGACACTCGCAGCCACGTGGAGCAAGCAGGCAGGAAGCCGCTCAGCTCTGCTGCGCTGCTGGTGGTGGGTGTGGGCCCTGGCCCGTTTTAAATTGCGTGCGGGGGGGGAAGCACATGGGGGTGGAAGACGGGGAGGAGGGAGAGACCCAGCCTCAAACAGTGCTGGAGTCGGGCCCTGGGCAGAGGTGAAAGTGAGCCAATATGGGCCGGTACGCAACCGGTAAGAAGCCGGTACCAGCCCGTACGTACACAGCCCACATTAAAGCGCTGCCACAGCAGTGCTTCAACATCGCGGCCCCTTCCCCGTCGGCAGCCCTGCCCGTACGGCCCCTTTAACGTCCCTGCCCCCTTTGCCTCCCCCCCGCACCCGGCTGCCAACGGGGGTGAGATGTGGGAGGGGCAAAGGGAGCGGCACAGGGAGCAGCTGCCCTGGTCCCGGCAGTTTAAAACAGGGCCGGCTCCAGGCACCAGCACTCTCTCAATGCCTGCCCAACGATTACCACTCTTCTCCCTTTCACCTATATAGCTTGTCGTCAGGGTGCGTGTCCGCGGTGTTTTCCTCAAAATTAATGAGCGGTCCTGGGTGAGACAGAAGATAGAGAAGCGAACACTAAGAGAGAGAAGTCAGCTTTTCTTGCAGCATTTTTCTAGGCAATCTGCCCTAAGCATTCTGTGCATGGAAAGT
>NW_020687072.1:0-11280 GCF_002925995.2 Terrapene triunguis | reverse complement strand
GACTACTCAGTGGCAGTGAAGAACGTGTGCAGGTACAAACTGTTTTTTAAAAATCCATGAATGTGGTGCTTGTAAATGGTTCTGGGCAGATGACTTCTTGTAGGCAGAAGTCCTTCAATTCATTTATAGAGGAGGCATAGCAGTCAATGGTTCTCCCTTCATGCTGCCCTATCACTGTGCCCTATCCTTAACTGGGATGGTCCAGCCTTAGGGGTGAGTAACTCAGTCTCAATACCCATTCAGCCCTTGGCTTTTCCACTGAAACAGCAACCACAGACACTTGAGGGCAGCTTTATAAGATGTAGAAGTCAGTCTCATCTCTAGTTAGTTTAATGGCCAAAGGGCTGGTCTACACTGGGGCGGGGGGATCGATCCAAGATACGCAACTTTAGCTACGCGAATAGCGTAGCTGAAGTCGAAGTATCTTGGATCGAATTACCTGGAGTCCACACGGCGCGGGATCGACGGCTGCGGCTCCCCCGTCGACTGCGCTACCTCCGCTCGCTCTGGTGGAGTTCCGGAGTCAACGGTGAGCGCGTTCAGGGATCGATATATCGCATCTTAACGAGACGTGATATATCGATCCCGGATAAATCAATTGCTACCCGCTGATACGGCGGGTAGTGAAGACGTACCCTAAGGGCTTATCTACGTGACAAGTAGCTTCTAAGTCAGCGGTTCTCAAACTTCAGCGACGCGAGGACCCCCATTTTATGAAAAAAATTTTCAGGGACCCCCCAACCCCACTGCTCAGGCCCTGCCCCCACTCCACCCTTTCCCCCTCCATTTCCCCCTTCCCTCTGTCATTTGCTCTCCCCCACCCTCACTCACTTTCACCAGGCTGGGGCAGTGTTGGGGTGCCGGAGGCGGTGTGGGCTCTGGGAGGGAGTTTGGGTGCGGGAGGGGGTACAGGATGCGGGCTTTGGGAGGGGGGTGCAGGTTCTGGGCTGGGGCAGGAGGTTGGGGTGCAGGAGGGGCTGAAGGGTGCAGGTTCCAGCCGGGTGGCACTTACCTTGGGTGGCTCCCGAAAGCAACCAGCATGTGTCTCTGGCAGCGGCTCCTAGGCGGAGGGCCAGGGGATCTCTGTGCACTGCCCCTGCCCGCAGGCATCACCCCCGCAGCTCCCATTGGCCGCAGTTCCCAGCAAATGGGAGCTGCGGAGTCGGCGCTCAGGGCCAGGGCAACGCGCGGAGACACCCTGCTCCTCTTCTACTCTTTCGCTGCCTGCCCCCGCCCCCCCTGCCGGAGGCCAGAGGGAGCTGCACAGAGCCAGGGCAGGCAGTGAGTCTGCCTTAGCCCTGCTGTGCCACTGCACTTTTAGTGTCTAAAATCTCCCCAGCTTGGCTTCAGTAGCCTCCAGGAGATAGCACTGTTCCCAGTCCTCGGCCCCCAGTTTGAGAAATGCTGTTCTGAGTCATATTATGCTAAGCCACACTCCAGGACTTTCACTGCACTGTAGCAGCATCCACATGAGACGTTACTGCAAGGCAAGTTTGATGTACTATAGGCGTTCACTCTTGCGTGCTGTGCAGTAACTTGCCATGGAGACAAGGCCTGACTTAAGCTACTGAGCAGCCAACATATGGTAACTCCTTTTGGGCCACCAGAGATGCGCTAGGCAAGCTCTAGGATCAAGTCTCTGTCCAATTACCAGTACCCTGGCCAAGTTCCTATCCCAATGATTTGTTTAAGAAGTTCTATCTAACTTAATGATAATAAGTATCTATCCTTTCTATATTACTGACCAGAGTTTGATATATCCCTTTGTACTGTAGGTAGCTTTAGAAGAGTTACAAGACCTCAAAGGAGTTTGGTCTGAGCTTTCCAAGGTCTGGGACCAGATTGATCAGATGAAGGAGCAGCCATGGGTTTCAGTACAGCCTCGCAAGGTACCTTTTTTTATTCAGTGTATATAGAAATCATAACTACAACTATACTATTAGACTCTTCGCCTTTTAGGTAAAAATACATTTTAAATGCTCTAACAACTTGAAAATGAGCTAGAATATATGGTATGGTGCTTATGTATCTGGGTTTTTTTGGCATATGAAAAATAGAATTCATTACTGAGAATGCAGCCTCTATCTTAATCTAACTTGCAGCACTGAGCTGCAGAAATAACTTTTCCTCTTAACTGAAGCTTCAACAGGATAAGGCTTACAAAGCAAAACCTGAAAAATTATCAGGATTGCAGAAACTGTACAACCTTAAATATATTTAATTATAGGCTATATCTGCAGATGACAAGCATTGATGCTATATCTGTTTCTTGAAATTAAGTTGATCTAAATTAGCACTTTTCTCAAACACTTGTCCAGCTTCACTGATGAAAAGCTATTGTTCAAGCTGATGCTTCTTGGATACATAAACCTGAAACAAGGCTTCTGCCTCTGATCTGTAAGGAAGAATGTCACAATTTCATGACCACTGTGATCTAGTGTAAAATTACTTCATGCTGTGCTACTCCAATGATCAAGGGATAGACAGAACTAGTATTGTACCAACGGTCATGAATTAAGCTTCAAGCAGTATTGTTGACTCCATATAATGTGCTGAGGTGGAATATATCAACAAAAGCGTGGCGAATCTGTTGGAATGATGAGATTTTGAGGGGCAATTGAATGTTTTCGTACATCTAGGATTTGGTTTGCCTGCCTTGTTTACAGCTATATTTATTGTTAGCAAAATTAAATATATGCACAATAGGAAAGCATGATCAATATTATCTAAAGGTGATTCTCCCATTCTTAAAGAACAGTTTAACAAAATGTTAAGATGACAAACTGTAAGTAAAACTGATAACTGTTCTAATATTCAGTTTACTAGAGTGATTGTGTTTCTCATAATGTTGCTGGTAGATGAATTCTTTCATAGCTTCTGTATTTTATTGACAGCTTCGACAAAATTTGGATGGCTTACTGAACCAGTTGAAAAACTTCCCCGCTCGTTTGCGGCAGTATGCCTCCTATGAATATGTTCAGAGACTTCTGAAGGGTTACATGAAGGTAAGCTGTACTTAATTTTTTTAATTAGTTATCAAGGGTAAGTGCATCCATTAACTTAATATGTGCTGTCTCGCATTCTAGATAAACATGTTGGTGATTGAACTGAAGTCTGAGGCTCTTAAAGATCGTCACTGGAAGCAGCTGATGAAGAGACTTCATGTGAACTGGGTTGTCTCTGAACTAACCCTGGGACAGATCTGGGATGTTGACTTGCAAAAGAATGAAGCAATTGTGAAAGATGTACTTCTTGTGGCTCAGGGAGAGATGGCTTTGGAAGAGTTCTTGAAACAGGCTAGTATCTATCAATACATATACTAGACCTGTTGTGCAGGAGAGGTTTTAGAGGTGTAAATTAATTTGCTGTCAGCAAATTAACAAGTTGGATTTTGGATACCCAGGATGGTGAAAGTGAAATACTTTAGACCTTCACCATATACTTTTAGTTCTAAGTAACTGAGTAAATTTAACACAAAAATTGACACAACATGAAACCCCATAGGTTTAGGGGTTTTATTAAAAGCTTTGCAAGTTTACTGAAGGTACTGTAACTTAAACTTAAAGGTAAATCAAGTAAAATACATAGTTAGTACGTTACTATTATAAAACTTCTAAGTAGAATACTGGAAACTGCCTTCTCTAATTTCATTTTATGAGTTCCAATAACTTTAACTCTGACCCACAAGACATAATTATGAAATCTTCCACCATATGATTCACAGCAATCGATGAACCTCATGTGCTCTGTAAAAAGATAAGAATCAAGCTCATGTATCTACATTTCTACATTATAGAAAGTAATTTTAATTCTATTACATTTATTTCAGTCAGGAGTTCATAACCTGACTTCTTTTTTTCTTAAAGATAAGAGAAGTGTGGAACACTTATGAACTGGATTTGGTTAACTATCAGAACAAATGTCGTTTGATTCGTGGTTGGGATGATCTCTTCAACAAGGTCAAGGAGCACATTAACAGTGTGTCTGCCATGAAGTTATCACCATACTACAAGGTATAATGTAAAATTACTTTATTTTTCTTTTCAATTCGCTTTGGCTCCCTCCTTGTTTTAGTATTCTTTTCCTAGTGTACATTTGTTCAGCTGGCACTGTGTGCGCCAAATTTGGCAAATAACTAGGTGTATAAGTGTGATTATACTTTTTTATAGCTTTAACCAAACTTGCAAAATTATTTCCAATTCAGTTCTTAAACTAGCTTGATTAGTGTTACTTGTCCAAATTCTTAAAATCATGCTGATTTGTAGCTGAAGTGTGTGTGTTTTTTTTTTTTTTTTTTAAGGTAAACTGAATCTTAATGGTTTTTGTAACATTTAGGTGTTTGAAGAAGATGCCCTTAGCTGGGAGGACAAATTGAATCGTATCATGGCACTCTTTGATGTCTGGATAGATGTCCAAAGGCGATGGGTCTATCTGGAGGGGATCTTCACTGGTAGTGCTGATATTAAGCACTTACTGCCTGTTGAAACACAGAGGTTCCAAAGGTACACTTATTTTGGATTTGTGTGAAATTCTCAGTTACAGTTCAGGGCAAGCTGCACCATTGACTTTATTCCTCTGTCTGCCTGCTGCATGAACACCCCTTCCAAGTGATAGGTCTGCACTTCTCTCAGTGAATCCTGTGATTCGCCCCCACTTTTTTGTTCTAGTGACCCAGAGCAAAATAGTCTTGTTCACCAATAGTGTTCTCAGCAGGTCCATCTGGGTTTTGGCCCCTGCTGCAGACTTTGGAAGCCTATGACTAGTATGAGTGCAGTGACAGAACAGCTTGTTCATATGGATAGTTTTCTTTTGCACATAAAAAAAGGGTTAAAACAATAAAAGACCTGTAGACCTAGAAATTATCTAGACCTTAGTCTTTCCTTGCAAGTTTAGGTAGCCCTTTTTGTCCCACCTATCATCTAGCATTGGGGTAGGCAGGTAGATTGCACCCTTGCAGTCTCTGCCTGTGTCCAGTCTTCGTTTGATGTCTCCCACCCTGAGCTAACAAGCAGTCTCTTATCCATTTCAAAGCCTTTGACCACGTTCAGGACATATGTCCCAGGACAGATATATGCACCTCTCCAGAGAGTCAGAGGTAGACGTTGGCAGTGGATTTACTGTATGGTCCATTTGAGCACTGGCAATTGAGTTAGTCATTGTCTGGTTCTTGGGAACCATGTGGAGTGCTCCAACTAGAATTCATCTTTAGTGTAGCATAAAGCCAGCCACACCATAATACTCTCACAATATTAATAAAATTAATAGACATCACCCTTTTTCATGCTCAGTAATTGAACTTGTACTATTGTATCCCTCATTTAATGTGTGCTTAATATTTTTCTCGCTCACTAACAGCATCAGTACTGAATTTCTGGCACTTATGAAAAAAGTATCCAAATCTCCCCTTGTGATGGATGTTCTTAACATCCAAGGTGTACAAAGGTCACTGGAGAGATTAGCAGACTTGCTTGGAAAGATCCAGAAAGCATTGGGAGAATATCTGGAGAGGGAGAGATCCTCCTTTCCTCGGTAAGGAATTTCATCTTCTCAACCAATTGTGCTGGAATAAACTCTAATATGAATTGTGTTCGTTTGCACAGTAGTGCCTAAGTACTTCCTTTTATTGTGTTCCGCTAGCAACCTTCTAGTGCATACGCAGACATCAAAACATGAATGCTTTGGAATCATAAAAAATAAAGGGTGAACAATTTAGACATTTTATGGTCCCATTTCCTGGGAAGTGACAAACTTCAATTTCTTTGTGTGGGTCACTTGTGATTAGTAACTTAAATGGCATAATTTGAATATAAATATTGCTTAATAGGCTTTCACCTGGTACTGAATAATGAAATTCTCAAATTAGTTTTGTTTCATTAAACTAAATGAGCCCTTGGGAATCTCTTTAACCAAATACCAAAGCTTAAGAACTGGTGTCATTCTGTGTTTGAATCATGTTGCATTCTGTTTCACCTTCAATTCTCAGTAGTATGGTATGTCCTTGGATTGTAGATTTTAAACATAACCTCCACGTCAAACATGTGTTCAGAGCGGGAGCTTTGCTGTCTCATAATCTTTCAATACTTGGCATTTATCTGCTAATGAGGTGTTAAAGTGGGAAGAAAACTCTAGATAGACTAAAATGGTGCAGAGAATAAGCCCTCATGTATTTTTATTATGAGCTAACAGAAGTATGGAGGAAAGGAATTACACAGCATTGCACAAACTAGCAGACATTTCCCTAGTTTATTAAGGGTTATAGCGGGTTCAAGTAAACATATTAATTCTTGGCCTTCAGTTAATTTAAAAAAAAAAATTTCTTTGACATCAGTGGTCAGTTGTTTTAAAAAGCTTTAACCTTATCTCTAATACTAGGTTCTACTTCGTTGGTGATGAGGACTTGCTCGAAATCATAGGAAACAGCAAGAATGTAGCTAAGCTCCAGAAACATTTCAAGAAAATGTTTGCTGGAGTTTCTAGCATCATCCTGAATGAAGATAACACTGTTGTTCTGGGGATCTCATCACGAGAAGGAGAGGAGGTAGAGCTGCGTCTTTGGGGTTTTTTGCAAACTTACAAATCTGGTCTAAATTAAAACTAAAATTACACTTTAAATTTTAATTGTTTCAGGTGCTGTTCAAAACACCTGTGTCTATCACAGAACATCCTAAGATAAATGAGTGGCTCACACTTGTTGAAAAAGAAATGAGGGTCACACTTGCAAAGCTGCTGGCTGAGTCTGTTACTGAAGTAGAAATCTTTGGTAAAGCAACTTCAATTGATCCAGTTCTCTATATTTCTTGGATTGACAAATATCAGGTATCCATCTTATTCACGTTTGTCTAACCAAACTATCTAATACACTTTTGTGGGAGGAACAACTTTTAGCAAAAATCTAACTGTATTTTAAATGTTCAGGCCCAGCTTGTTGTCCTGTCAGCCCAAATTGCATGGTCAGAGAACGTGGAATCTGCTCTGAATGGCATGGGTGGTGATGGAGACAGCAGTCCTCTGCACTCTGTGCTGGCTAATGTTGAGGTCACGCTGAACGTGTTAGCAGACTCTGTGTTGATGGAACAGCCACCTCTCCGCAGAAGGAAATTGGAACACTTGGTAAGTAATACTCTCCTCCCCATCCTCAAGTAGTCATTCGGTCTCTTACAAAATTTAAACACAATCTGTCTATCTTCAAATCATGAAACTGACACCTAGGGAAAACTAAAATATTCCCATCAAGCTTTCTTGAGGAACAGCTGTTTCTGTAGATATTACATATGCCTGACTTGAAATAACATCTAAACTTAAATGTCAGTGTAGCATAAGATTCTGAAGAATTATTTAGTGAATAGAAACAACTCTTGGAATATACCACCCAATCTCCTATTCTGAGAGTAGATAGATTTATAAATCTATAGTTTATATTCACTTTTATCATCTATGTATGTACTTGGCTCCAGTAACCGTAGTGTCTGAGCTCCTTCAGCTGTTTAAAAATACAAACAACTTATAGGAGAAATAGCTTAATTTAAAACTTCTGTGTTTGTGTGAGGGGCTGTCATAGGCATGTGAAGAACTTTCTGAAGAAAGAAAAGCTAAACTGAAGGTTTTTTGCATTTAGCTATGAAAGTCCATCACTTCTTGCCCACTGAATTCATAGCTTAACTCCAGCTCCTCCTAAGAAGCTCTACTTTCCACCACACGAGTGCAACTGACAATCTGTCCTGTTGTTCAAAGGCTCCCATAAAATAAACCTTGACCTAAACTTCTAATTGGGGAACAAGTGTAGAGTGCAAAGCCACAGAATGGTGTTTGTGGCAGTCTGTGCTGCCAAGAAACTAGAGTGCTGTGTTTTGTACAAGTTGGAGCTTTCACATGGGGTGTGGCTTCACTGCTAGACATGACTTGCAATAATCAAATCTATGGACCTTCAGCCTTACCATGTCAAAGTCTGTACTGATGGAATGAGGTGCCAATTTCTGGCCTATTGCAGATGAAAGTTGACATTTTTTGTGTCTTGGGCATCCAAAAGGATTGAAGGCTAGTGATAAACTAGTCTGAGGGGAAGGTGCCCTCCATAGTGGAGTCTTAGAGGAAGGAAGTTTTTTGGAAACATTTCGCTTTATCTACCAGTATCTCAGTCTTGGCTGGGTTTAGCTCTAGTCAGATGCGCTTCATTCAGCTGCTGATTCCAGCTTCTGAAAGCTGGGAATGGAGATGTAGAGCTCAGTTTTGGTCTCTACCTGCTGGGATTTCAGCCTATAGTGTCTGAGCAATTCTCTTGGTGGCTTTATATAGACTTTGAATAACTTGTGCAGAGGATTAAAGCTTGTGGGACCTCAGAGGTGAGCGCTCTTTGGGGTATGGTGGGGAGGGATGTAGAAACACTGTCCATCTACAGCACTTGGGGTTTCTTAGAGGAAAATGTGAGCTGGTTTAAGGGCACTATCATTCATCATTACAGCTTCTTGGAGGCAGACAAGAATATTTGGTGACTAACAGTATCTGGTGCCAGAGAGGTGTAGCAGGATGAGTATGGATGTGCTTCCTTTCTCTGCGTGTGGACAGAAAAAGGTTGTCCATAAGGACAGTTCGTGTGGTTTCAGAACCATGCCTTGGCCTGAAGCTTCACTGGGAGAGATCCTGCATCTACAGACTTTACTAGCTCCTCTTTTCTGCAAGCTAGAGGATGGATATTAGATGATGCCTTCTAGCACCGAGCAATGGCTTTTCATAAACTGAGGTGCAGTGAGATGCAGTAAAACTGTTAGTTTCATTAGAGTACATGGTCTTTTTTCGTGGTGGTTGCTAATGAGATGCTTGTTCTCTAGATTACAGAGCTAGTGCACCAAAGAGATGTTACAAGATCACTGATCAAAAGTAAGATTGACAACTCCAAATCCTTTGAGTGGCTCAGCCAGATGCGATTCTACTTTGACCCAAAACAGACAGATGTGTTGCAACAGCTGTCCATTCAGATGGCAAATGCCAAATTCAACTATGGCTTTGAGTATCTTGGTGTTCAGGATAAACTAGTTCAGACTCCTCTTACTGACCGCTGTTACCTGACAATGACGCAAGCCTTGGAGGCAAGACTTGGAGGCTCACCATTTGGTAAGTTTGTACTGATTCCATATGTATCTTCTGTTAAAGGTAAAGACTGATGTTCATCAGCTATAAAATTAATAAAGTAACTTCCATAGTTGAGACTCCAATTTTGAAAAATGAGCAACACTTAGGCTAGGTCTATACTTATAATATAAATATGATTATTATATTTATATGGAGATATACCTATCTCACAGAATTGGAAGGGACCCCAAAAGGTCATGGAGTCCAGCCCCCTGCCTTCACTAGCAGGACCAAGTACTGATTTTGCCCCAGACCCCTAAGTGGCCCCCTCAAGGATTGAACTCACAACCCTGGGTTTAGCAGGCCAATGCTCAAACCACTGAGCTAACCCTCCCCCTACTTAGGGTAGATCTGCACTGCTGTAATCGATGCAGCAGGTGTCGATTTAGCAGGTCTGTTGAAGTCTCTCCCACTTATTTGTGTACTCCACCTCCCTGAGAAGAGATGCTCTCCCGCCGACACAGTGCAGTGTAGGCTAAGCTACATTGACTTCAGTTCCGTTATTCAAGTAGTGTAGCTTGGGCTGACTTACCGCGGTACTGTAGTCCAGCCCGTAGACTCTAGATGTTAATATTGTCAGTTTAGTGCCTAGGAAGAGACTAATGTTGTTTTTATCCCACTCTAAAAATAGGTCCTGCTGGTACTGGTAAAACAGAATCTGTAAAGGCCCTTGGACACCAGCTTGGCCGCTTTGTTCTGGTTTTCAACTGTGATGAAACATTTGACTTCCAGGTATAGTGTCTTTCATTTAACATCAGAACATTCTTCATTTTAAGTTAAGATCTCATTAATATGCCATTTCAGCTTGTAGATTTCAAAAAATGTTTGAAAGCTTGTTCCTGTATCTGGTAAAATAGATTCTGGTTACTTTACTGTGCAGCTTCATTGGTCCTCACTACCACCTAAAGCAGAATTGGGTTAGAAGCTCCCTGCTCTGCTTTTAGACAATAATTTAGCAAGGGAAAATCTGAACTCCAAGCTTTAGGAAAGTAACTTAAAATATTTTCAAACTACAGTCTTCCATTACCATCCCGCAGTCATACTGTGGGACCAACTGAAGTACACCTACTTTAGTGGAAATCAAGTAGGTTTAATTGGCTGACTCCTAACGTATATGTTGCTGCACATACTTCTTATCTCAATGGACTTCCTGATACATTGCAGCATCGGAACTACTTTTAAATTCTGCTGCAGGTTTAGGAATGTGCTTGCAGAGATTTTAGAATAATTAAGTGACAGACTTCCCTAAAGAGGAGTGGAAGTTGCTTAGTAGTGCCTTATACATTCTAAAACATGGAAGCTGGCATTCAAAAACTGAAACATCTGAGAAGCAAGAGTGGTGTGAGTGGGTAGAGAAGAGTGGAGTGGTGGGTAAAGAAGTAGTTGTTTCTGTTGAAGGCATAAAGATTCTCAGCAATACACACACATTAAATAGGGGGTTAATATATGTAACCACAATCCTATCCAGTCTACACCTGTTCCACTGTGTACAGGGAAGAATAACCAAGGTAACTTTTTTCACTGTGTGTGTAAATAAAGCTGATCTTCTCTTTTTTTTTTTTTTCTCTGCCTACAGGCAATGGGACGCATCTTTGTGGGGCTTTGTCAAGTGGGCGCATGGGGCTGCTTTGATGAGTTCAATAGACTTGAGGAGCGTATGCTTTCGGCTGTTTCTCAGCAGGTTCAATGCATCCAGGAAGCCTTGCGAGAACATTGCAATCCAAACTATGACAAGAGTATGCAATTCTTTTCATTGCTAATGGTTTTGTATAGCTTTGCTGGCAAAAGAATGCCCTCACTTGCATGTCTGAAATAGGTCCTTTTGAGAAATTTTCTTGATCAGTTACTCCCAATTGGCCATGGTTGTGTGTGTGGTTTTTTTTTTTTTTAATTTGAAAATGTAATTTAAACATGAAAGCTACTTCCTTTAAATGTTTAAACTGATATGCAGTCACTTTCAACATTGTGTAACTAGTGTAGAGGTAAAAAAAAGTTTGACTAGTTGTACCATAAACGAAACTTCACTTTTAGTATCCTGTATAGTTTTAACTACTGTAGTTGATAGCTGATTTGACTGAGACAAAATCAACTATAACTAAAAATACTTTGTGTGAACTACTTTTAGCTTCTGCACCTATTACTTGTGAGCTGCTG
>NW_020687071.1:0-3116 GCF_002925995.2 Terrapene triunguis | reverse complement strand
GCCACTCCATCCCTGTCTCCCCCGGCCAGGGCCCACACTGAGACTGCTACGCCATCACTGTCTCCCCCAGGCCCCCTAGCCACGGCCCACCCTGAGACTGCCACTCCATCCCTGTCTCCCCCAGGCCCCCCAGCCAGGGCCCACCCTAAGACTGGCACCCCATCCCTGTCCCCCTCCCCGCAGGGCCCAGGCTCTTGTCTGGCTCTCCATCTCTTCCCCCCCCCCCCACAGGGCACAGCGGAATCCTCCCCCTCCTCCCACAGGCAAAGAAGCTCACCAGAGAGTGGGAAGGAAGCTGGCCCGAGGAGGGGTCACTGCCCCTGCCGCCCCCATGCAGTGGTTGCCCATCAGCCCCAGGTAAAGGCGGGAGCACCTGACCCATCTCTGCCCCCTGCTCTGCCATGCCAGGAGCCCCTCGGCTGTCTCAGGTCTATGGCCCCTCCCCCACTCCCACTGTGTCATGGTCCATCTCCCGCAGCTACAGACGCCCAAGAGCAAGCAAGGGGATAACCTGATTTTGCTGCTTGCAGAATCCCCTCCCCGTTCCCTGCCCTTCTCCTCTGAAGCTCGGGTGAGGGAGCCGCTGCGTATGGATGAGCTCCACTCCCGTGGCTGGTGAATCCCATTACTGGGCCCGGTCCCTGCTCCTGCCTGACAGCGCCGTTGGGAGCGCACCTGCAGGAGCAGAATGACGTTCTGGGACCCCGCAGCTGCAGCAGCTCAGAACATTGGGTTGATGCCAGAGCAAGTGGGGAAGGGCAACTGCTGGTGTAGGCGCAACCACCAGGGATGGGGGATGATGGGACGTGTCCTCCATAGCTACTTAATGTCCTGGTGCTGGACCCCACAACTCTTACATTGTCACTCCTAGTACCACACAGCTGTGCTTGTGTGGTGTGACCCCAGGAGGCGAGCTCCACTTGACACACAGCAGGTTGGCAGATCTGGCTGACCAGGAAAGCCAGTGTCCTGCATCCCATTTCCCACTGTATATCTCCTGGGTTGGGCAGAGTGAGCAGCGAACTGCAAGTGCCGAGCAAAAAACCCATTTACCTCGCGTAATATTTCAAACCAACAAAAACTTTGAAATGTTTTGATTTTTTTGTGGGAAATATTCAAAAGAAATGAATATGTTCTCTCACTTTTCCTCACTTCTCACACTTGGGGGAAAAACCTTTCAAACGGTTTCAGAAAGTGAGTGGAGGGAAACACTTTCACTTTTAAAAACATTTTTTTCAGCTGTTTTAAAAAGTGGCAAAAGTAGCTCTTTCTTTCCCCCGTTAAAACATTTTTCACACTTTCCAGTAAAGAAAAAGTAAAAAAGTGTGGGAAAATGTTTTTATCCACCACTTCTCAGATGTTTTCCCCCCACTTTTTCAAGTGGGGGAAAAAAGACAAAAAGGGAAAGAGAGATTTTTAACCTTTCCTCCCCGTTTTCCAATGGATAAACCAACATTTATTCGGTTCTGAAACTAAACGGAAACAAAAAATGCAACCGGAAATTAAACAAAAATGTCAGTTTGGTTTAGTTTCAAAAGTTTACACAGAAAACTGACATTGAAAATAATATTTTCCTGCAGAAAAAACCCGTTTTTGACAAAATCTCATTTGTCAGTGTGAAATCTTTTTGGTTTAAACATTTTGACCAGCTTAGGGTGACCAGATGAGAGGAAGAAAATATCGGGACACATTGGGGGGAGGTCGCCGGTGGAGGAAAAAAAAAAGTACCGCGAAATATCGGGACTAATAACGCCTAAATGTCGGGATGGTCCCGATTTTATCGGGACGTCTGGTCACCCTAGACCAGCTGCACAGATAAGCATTGCCTGATGCTGACCATACAACAGGAGCAGGATTCAACCCTCAATGCCCCTCTCCAGTAATCACCTCCTCCTGCCTCTGCTCCTCATGCAATGCCTGCTGCTGATATTCAAGCCCAATATTGCCACACCTGTGCTGGCAGTGAAGGCCGTGTGCACCTACTTGTCATCACAGCTGGTTAAAAGCAGAATTTCCATTCCATGTGAAATTCCAACTCTTGAACATTTGTTTTAAGTCCAAATCGGCACGAAAAGTCCAAATGTCAAAAGTTCTCTCAGCACAGAAATTCCAAAAAATGTCAATTCAGAAAGGTCAAATCGTTTCATTTCGACAATGTCAATGAATGATTATATCATTCAATATTAAGTATAGTACATCTACATCGAACTTTTAAATAACTATTTTAAAATAATATACACATTGGAATGAAATGAATTGAAACAATCAAGTCGCAATGAAACAGTTTTTACTTTAGTGAAATGCGACGAGAATGTCGAAACCAGTTTATTTCAACTTTTCCCATCTAAAACACGTTGAAATGGACTCGCTCGCGTGGAAAGTTTGGCTAATAGTTTGGCCAGCTCCCCTTCTCGCAGTGTGACACATGGGGCTGGTGCTACTGTCACTGGTCTGGCCTGCAGGCCTGTGCAGATGTAACCCACACACCTCCTGGGTGTGGTGTTGTGCCCCATCTAGTGGCACTGAGACCACTTAGGGTATGTCTACACTACGAGAGTAGTTCGATTTTAGTTAAATCGAATATGTGCAATCGATATTAGAAAGTCGAACGTGTGTGTCTACACTAAGGACAGTAATTCGACTTTGTCAGTCCACACTACCAGGGAAAGCGTCGACATTGGAAGCAGTGCACTGTGGGCAGCTATCCCACAGTTCCCGCAGTCCCCGCTGCCCAGTGGAATTCTGGGTCGAGCCCCCAATGGCTTCTGGGTAAAAAATTGTGGCGAGGGTGCTTTTGGGTAACTGTCGTCATCCGTCAGTCACTACCGCCCTGCCTCCCTCCCTGAAAGCGCCGGCGGGAAATCAGTTCGCGCACTTTTTGATCAGTGACAGCGCGGACGCCACAGCACTGCGATCATGGATCCCGCTGCGACCATCGCTGCAGTTGTGGCAGTTCTCAACGCCTCGCACCTTATCATACACCTTTCCCACAGGCAGATGCAGAGAAATCAGGCGAGGAGGCTACAGCACCGCCGTGAGGGCCTGAAGTCGGAGAGTAGCACAGAGCTGTCAGAAACCACGAGCCCCAGCGCCCAGGACATCACGGTGGCAATGGG
>NW_020687070.1:0-2374 GCF_002925995.2 Terrapene triunguis | reverse complement strand
TACCTGATGACAGAACAAGGAGTAATGGTCTCAAGTTGCAGTGGGGGAGGTTTAGGTTGGATATTAGGAAAACTTTTTCACTAGGAGGGTGGTGAAGCACTGGAATGGGTTCCCTACGGAGGTGGTGGAATCTCTTTCCTTAGCGGTTTTTAAGGTCAGGCTTGACAAAGCCCTGGCTGGGATGATTTAGTTGGGAACTGGTCCTGCTTTGAGCAGGGGGTTGGACTAGATGACCTCCTGAGGTCCCTTCCAACCCTGATATTCTATGATTCTAAAACTAGGCAAATATCTAGATGAGTTGATATACCCCCGGAAGACCTCTGCAGACCCTCAGGGGTACACAAGTACCCCTGGTTGAAAACCACTGATCTAAAGGATAGAGCAGGAGACTAGGCCTCTGGGCTTCCATTGCTGGCTCTGCATTTACTCGCTGTGCAGCCTTAGGCAAGACATTTAGCGCCTGATCTTGTACCCACCAGTGTCAACGACTAAGCTCCCGTGTACTTCACTGCTGTAGGTTCAGCATTTTAGGCTCTCTGTGTCAGAGTGACCCGTGGGAATGATGGAGATACTAATAACTCCCTACCTCACACAGTTATTATATTGCTTAAATACTTTTGCAAGTGGTTTGAGATCTTTGGCTGAAAAGAGCTTTGCAAGTGCAAACTGCCATTGCTGCTGTGAGCAATTCCTCGGTCAGCAGCAGATCAGAATTCCAAGGCAAAATGAATCACAAGAACTTGTCTCTAGTGACGTTTCTGATTGTCTAGGACTACCACCTTGGAAAAAGAGGCAAGACTCGCAGCACCCTGATGCTGACATACAGCAACGTGGCTATTCATGCTCCAAAAGAACAGCTTCTCTCCTGAGTAGAGGCAGACATCACAGGTAACATCCTTCACCATTACAGAGCCAGTTGTCAGGTAAGAGCTTTTGTGTGATGAGTGTTAGGGGCATTACCCTGAAGTTATAGCATTGCCTCTGAGTTTATAGAGAGAGGGTTTGTATTTTCTAAAACTCTCCTTTGAGCAATAATTTGTCACGTAACTCAAATTTAAAACTGTAATGGACGGAGCGTGGGCTGTCACATGTTGTATCATTTTTGTTGCTCTTCTTTGTATTTTCTCTAGTTTCTCTATATTCTTCTGAAATTCTGTAGACCACAGCTACACAGTAATTCAGATGCAGTCAGACTCAGGCTATTCAGAATAACACTCTAACTCCCCTAATATGTATGTGTATCTAGCGCTATCTTTCGCTACCCAAGAGAGACTAGTGCTAGCTTGTATTTAGTTGATTTGCTGTCACTCTGTTTCTTGGACACACTACTTCCCTTACCTCTTATCTGTCTTCTTGTTTGTCTGTGTGCTCGTTATTTCTGTTCCCTAGGTGTCTGACTGCTGGCACTGACTCTCATCTCCGTGCAACCTCTCCACGTCACTTTGGCATTCAATTCTGCCCTGTCTGACTGAGACTCTCATTTAGGCATTGTCAAAAACAGTTGAACCAAACTGATATCTTCTAGTAGTTCACAAATGCAAATATTATGTAGTGTGGCCCCTGATATTGACCTCTGCAAAACACCGCCTCTGGATACATTTCCTGCCTTTTGGGAGATTTAACAATAGTGATTTCTCTCTGCTCCATATTCACCAGCCAGGACATTTTGAGGATGTGTGTTATGTTGGACATACATTGCTAATAGCTGTTTTGCATTTCGTTTTTCAGGTGCTGGGCATCACTGTTACGAACAACGTAAATTCTAAATAATCTGCCTTCAGCTCTTGCATTTTCTATACACAAGTTGCTTGTTTAAATTGCACAGAGCTTGATTTCCTTGCTACATCAAGCAGGCGTCCTGGCTGCTCTGGTGTAAGTGGACCTGGATTTATTTGATGAACCTGGGTTTTCTTTTCTTCTGAGGTGGGTGCAGAGCCGGGGTCCTCTGCCTTCTGGGGTCTGCGGACACCTCTCTCCTCTCCTGAGGCTAGATTTAATTCCTGATCTTTATCTTCTGGACTCTGGTTCTTCTCTTAGTTTCTCATCCACATCCTCTTGTTTCTCCTTCTGGATTATGTAGGACACGTACCTAAAACTAACCCTCATCCAGAATGTCACGGAGATTAGCTGTGCCATCTTGGAGACCAGAGACTCCCAGGAGTTCGAATGCTCTTACAAACAGGAACTCCTTGGCTACATGCTGGTGAGTGATTAGGAGCTTTGAGGACTGAAGTACAAAGGAGTTTGTTGTAATGCAATAAGACTGGTTTTCCAGGGAGATGTTATTTTATCCATTGGCTGTGACTGTACTACTGCAGTCTCATGAGCTACCTGCATGGCACCCCGAATGCTGGGTCCACTCTGAGCTCGGCAG